>NW_028128036.1:0-61847 GCF_965231255.1 Vanellus vanellus
GATGGAGTCCGCAGGAAAGCAGAGAGGGCCAAATTGTCCTGTGGCATTTGAAAGGATTCCAGGAGGCAGTGAGAACCAGCATTACTTTTTCCCCGCTGGCACCTTTGGCTGTGGCAGCAAAAGCTGGACGTTTGTCTTTTTTGGCTCCGGAGGCTGCCGAAAGCGAAAACAGGTGCTTTTGAGGATGGAGTCCGCAGGAAAGCAGAGAGGGCCAAAATTGTCTGTGGCATTTGAAAGGGTTCCAGGAGGCAGTGAGAACCAGCATTACTTTCCCGCTGGCACCTTTGCTGTGGCCAGCAAAAGCTGGACGTTTGTCTTTTTGCTCCGGATGCTTGCCGAAAGCGAAAACAGGTGCTTTTGAGGATGGAGTCCGCAGGAAAGCAGAGAGGGCCAAATTGTCTGTGGCATTTGAAGGTGGTTCCAGGAGGCAGTGAGAACCAGCATTACTTTTCCCCGCTGGCACCTTTGCTGTGGCAGCAAAGCTGGACGTTGTCTTTTTTGCTCCGGAGGCTGCCGAAAGCGAAAACAGGTGGCTTTTGAGGATGGAGTCCGCAGAAAGCAGAGAGGGCCAAATTGTCTGTGGCATTTGAAAGGGTTCCAGGAGGCAGTGAGAACCAGCATTACTTTTCCCCGCTGGCACCTTTGCTGTGGCAGCAAAAGCTGACGTTTGTCTTTTTGCTCCGGAGGCTGCCGAAGCGAAAACAGGTGCTTTTGAGGATGGAGTCCGCAGGAAAGCAGAGAGGGCCAAATTGTCTGTGGCATTTGAAAGGGTTCCAGGAGGCAGTGAGAACCAGCATTACTTTTCCCCGCTGGCACCTTTGCTGTGGCAGCAAAAGCTGGACGTTTGTCTTTTTTGCTCCGGAGGCTGCCGAAAGCGAAAACAGGTGCTTTTTGAGGATGGAGTCCGCAGGAAAGCAGAGAGGGCCAAATTGTCTGTGGCATTTGAAGAGGTTCCAGGAGGCAGTGAGAACCAGCATTACTTTTCCCCGCTGGCACCTTTGCTGTGGCAGCAAAAGCTGGACGTTTGTCTTTTTTTGCTCCGGAGGCTGCCGAAAGCGAAAACAGGTGCTTTTGAGGATGGAGTCCGCAGGAAAGCAGAGAGGGCCAAATTGTCTGTGGCATTTGAAAGGGTTCCAGGAGGCAGTGAGAACCAGCATTACTTTTCCCCGCTGGCACCTTTGCTGTGGCAGCAAAAGCTGGACGTTTGTCTTTTTTGCTCCGGAGGCTGCCGAAAGCGAAAACAGGTGCTTTTGAGGATGGAGTCCGCAGGAAAGCAGAGAGGGCCAAATTGTCTGTGGCATTGAAAGGGTTCCAGGAGGCAGTGAGAACCAGCATTACTTTCCCCGCTGGCACCTTTGCTGTGGCAGCAAAAGCTGGACGTTTGTCTTTTTTTGCTCCGGAGGGCTGCCGAAAGCGAAAACAGGTGCTTTTGAGGATGGAGTCCGCAGGAAAGCAGAGATGGCCAAATTGTCTGTGGCATTTGAAAGGGTTCCAGGAGGCAGTGAGAACCAGCATTACTTTTCCCGCTGGCACCTTTGCTGTGGCAGCAAAAGCTGGACGTTTGTCTTTTTTGCTCCGGAGGCTGCCGAAAGCGAAACAGGTGCTTTTGAGGATGGAGTCCGCAGGAAAAGCAGAGAGGGCCAAATTGTCTGTGGCATTTGAAAGGGTTCCAGGAGGCAGTGAGAACCAGCATTACTTTTCCCCGCTGGCACCTTTGCTGTGGCAGCAAAAGCTGGACGTTTTGTCTTTTTTGCTCCCGGAGGCTGCCGAAAGCGAAAACAGGTGCTTTTGAGGATGGAGTCCGCAGGAAAGCAGAGAGGGCCAAATTGTCTGTGGCATTTTGAAAGGGTTCCAGGAGGCAGTGAGAACCAGCATTACTTTTCCCCGCTGGCACCTTTGCTGTGGCAGCAAAAAGCTGGACGTTTGTCTTTTTTGCTCCGGAGGTTGCCGAAAGCGAAAACAGGTGCTTTTGAGGATGGAGTCCGCAGGAAAGCAGAGAGGGCCAAATTGTCTGTGGCATTTGAAGAGGTTCCAGGAGGCAGTGAGAACCAGCATTACTTTTCCCCGCTGGCACCTTTGGCTGTGGCAGCAAAAGCTGGACGTTTTGTCTTTTTTTGCTCTGGAGGCTGCCGAAAGCGAAAACAGGTGCTTTTGAGGATGGAGTCCGCAGGAAAGCAGAGAGGGCCAAATTGTCTGTGGCATTTGAAGGAGTTCCAGGAGGCAGTGAGAACCAGCATTACTTTCCCCGCTGGCACCTTTGCTGTGGCAGCAAAAGCTGGACGTTTGTCTTTTTTGCTCCGGAGGCTGCCGAAAGCGAAAACAGGTGCTTTGAGGATGGAGTCCGCAGGAAAGCAGAGAGGGCCAAATTGTCTGTGGCATTTGAAAGGGTTCCAGGAGGCAGTGAGAACCAGCATTACTTTTCCCCGCTGGCACCTTTGCTGTGGCAGCAAAAGCTGGACGTTTGTCTTTTTTGCTCCGGAGCTGCCGAAAGCGAAAACAGGTGCTTTTGAGGATGGAGTCCGCAGGGAAAGCAGAGAGGGCCAAAATTGTCTGTGGCATTTGAAAGGGTTCCAGGGAGGCAGTGAGAACCAGCATTACTTTTCCCCGCTGGCACCTTTGCTGTGGCAGCAAAAGATGGACGTTTTGTCTTTTTTGCTCCGGAGGCTGCCGAAAGCGAAAATAGGTGCTTTTGAGGATGGAGTCCGCAGGAAAGCAGAGAGGGCCAAATTGTCCTGTGGCATTTGAAAGAGTTCCAGGAGGCAGTGAGAACCAGCATTACTTTTCCCCGCTGGCACCTTTGCTGTGGCAGCAAAAGCTGGACGTTTGTCTTTTTATCACCGGAGGGCGCCGAAAGTGAAAAAAGGCGCTTTTGAGGATAGAGTCCGCAGGAAAGCAGAGAGGGCTTAATTGTCTGGGCATTTGAAAGGGTTCCAGGAGGCAGTGAGAACCAGCATTACTTTTCCCCGCTGGCACCTTTGCTGTGGCAGCAAAAGCTGGACGTTTGTCTTTTTTGCTCTGGAGGCTGCCGAAAGCGAAAACAGGTGCTTTTGAGGATGGAGTCCGCAGGAAAGCAGAGAGGGCCAAATTGTCTGTGGCATTTGAAGGGTTCCAGGAGGCAGTGAGAACCAGCATTACTTTCCCCGCTGGCACCTTTGCTGTGGCAGCAAAAGCTGGACGTTTGTCTTTTTTGCTCCGGAGGCTGCCGAAAGCGAAAACAGGTGCTTTTGAGGATGGAGTCCGCAGGAAAGCAGAGAGGGCCAAATTGTCTGTGGCATTTGAAAGGTTCCAGGAGGCAGTGAGAACCAGCATTACTTTTCCCGCTGGCACCTTTGCTGTGGCAGCAAAAGCTGGACGTTTGTTTTTTTTGCTCCGGAGGCTGCCGAAAGCGAAAACAGGTGCTTTTGAGGATGGAGTCCGCAGGAAAGCAGAGAGGGCCTAATTGTCTGTGGCATTTGAAAGGGTTCCAGGAGGCAGTGAGAACCAGCATTACTTTCCCGCTGGCACCTTGCTGTGGCAGCAAAAGCTGGACGTTTGTCTTTTTTGCTCCGGAGGCTGCCGAAAGCGAAAACAGGTGCTTTTGAGGATGGAGTCCGCAGGAAAGCAGAGAGGGCCAAATTGTCTGTGGCATTTGAAAGGGTTCCAGGAGGCAGTGAGAACCAGCATTACTTTTCCCCGCTGGCACCTTTGCTGTGGCAGCAAAAGCTGGACGTTTGTCTTTTTTGCTCCGGAGGTTGCCGAAAGCGAAAACAGGTGCTTTTGAGGATGGAGTCCGCAGGAAAGCAGAGAGGGCCAAATTGTCTGTGGCATTTGAAAGGGTTCCAGGAGGCAGTGAGAACCAGCATTACTTTTCCCCGCTGGCACCTTTGCTGTGGCAGCAAAAGCTGGACGTTTGTCTTTTTTGCTCCGGAGGCTGCCGAAGCGAAAACAGGTGCTTTTGAGGATGGAGTCCGCAGAAAGCAGAGAGGGCCAAATTGTCTGTGGCATTTGAAGAGGTTCCAGGAGGCAGTGAGAACCAGCATTACTTTTCCCCGCTGGCACCTTTGCTGTGGCAGCAAAAGCTGGACGTTTGTCTTTTTTGCTCCGGAGGCTGCCGAAAGCGAAAACAGGTGCTTTTGAGGATGGAGTCCGCAGGGAAAGCAGAGAGGGCCAAATTGTCTGGGGCATTTGAAAGGGTTCCAGGAGGCAGTGAGAACCAGCATTACTTTTCCCCGCTGGCACCTTTGCTGTGGCAGCAAAAGCTGGACGTTTGTCTTTTTTGCTCCGGAGGCTGCCCGAAAGCGAAAACAGGTGCTTTTGAGGATGGGAGTCCGCAGGAAAGCAGAGAGGGCCAAATTGTCTGTGGCATTTGAAAGGGTTCCAGGAGGCAGTGAGAACCAGCATTACTTTTCCCCGCTGGCACCTTTGCTGTGGCAGCAAAAGCTGGACGTTTTGTCTTTTTTGCTCCGGAGGCTGCCGAAAGCGAAAACAGGTGCTTTTGAGGGATGGAGTCGCAGGAAAGCAGAGAGGGCCAAATTGTCTGTGGCATTTGAAAGGGTTCCAGGAGGCAGTGAGAACCAGCATTACTTTTCCCCGCTGGCACCTTTGCTGTGGCAGCAAAAGCTGGACGTTTTGTCTTTTTTGCTCCGGAGGCTGCCGAAAGCGAAAACAGGTGCTTTTGAGGATGGAGTCCGCAGGAAAGCAGAGAGGGCCAAATTGTCTGGGGCATTTGAAAGAGTTCCAGGAGGCAGTGAGAAGCAGCATTAACTTTTCCCCGCTGGCACCTTTGCTGTGGCAGCAAAAAGCTGGACGTTTGTCTTTTTCCTCCGGAGGGCTGCCGAAAGCGAAAACAGGTGCTTTTGAGGATGGAGTCCGCAGGAAGCAGAGAGGGCCTAAATTGTCTGTGGCATTTGAAAGGGTTCCAGGAGGCAGTGAGAACCAGCATTACTTTTCCCCGCTGGCACCTTTGCTGTGGCAGCAAAAGCTGGACGTTTGTCTTTTTTGCTCCGGAGGCTGCCGAAAGCGAAAACAGGTGCTTTTGAGGATGGAGTCCGCAGGAAAGCAGAGAGGGCCAAATTGTCTGGGCATTTGAAAGGGTTCCAGGAGGCAGTGAGAACCAGCATTACTTTTTCCCCGCTGGCACCTTTGCTGTGGCAGCAAAAGCTGGACGTTTGTCTTTTTGCTCCGGAGGCTGCCGAAAGCGAAAACAGGTGCTTTTGAGGATGGAGTCCGCAGGAAAGCAGAGAGGGCCAAATTGTCTGTGGCATTTGAAGAGGTTCCAGGAGGCAGTGAGAACCAGCATTACTTTTCCCCGCTGGCACCTTTGCTGTGGCAGCAAAAGCTGGACGTTTGTCCTTTTTTGCTCCGGAGGCTGCCGAAAGCGAAAAGAGGTGCTTTTGAGGATGGAGTCCGCAGGAAAGCAGAGAGGGCCAAATTGTCTGGGGCATTTGAAAGGGTTCCAGGAGGCAGTGAGAACCAGCATTACTTTTCCCCGCTGGCACCTTTGCTGTGGCAGCAAAAGCTGGACGTTTGTCTTTTTTGCTCCGGAGGCTGCCGAAAGCGAAAACAGGTGCTTTTGAGGATGGAGTCCGCAGGAAAGCAGAGAGGGCCAAATTGTCTGTGGCATTTGAAGGGTTCCAGGAGGCAGTGAGAACCAGCATTACTTTCCCCGCTGGCACCTTTGCTGTGGCAGCAAAGCTGGACGTTTGTCTTTTTTGCTCCGGAGGGCTGCCGAAAGCGAAAACAGGTGCTTTTGAGGATGGAGTCCGCAGGAAAGCAGAGAGGGCCAAATTGTCTGGGGCATTTGAAAGGGTTCCAGGAGGCAGTGAGAACCAGCATTACTTTTCCCCGCTGGCACCTTTGCTGTGGCAGCAAAAGCTGGACGTTTGTCTTTTTTTGCTCCGGAGGCTGCCGAAAGCGAAAACAGGTGCTTTTGAGGATGGCAGTCCGCAGGAAAGCAGAGAGGGCCAAATTGTCTGTGGCATTTGAAAGGTTCCAGGAGGCAGTGAGAACCAGCATTACTTTTCCCCGCTGGCACCTTTGCTGTGGCAGCAAAAGCTGGACGTTTGTCTTTTTTGCTCCGGAGGCTGCCGAAAGCGAAAACAGGTGCTTTTGAGGATGGAGTCCGCAGGAGAGCAGAGAGGGCCAAATTGTCTGTGGCATTTGAAAGGGTTCCAGGAGGCAGTGAGAACCAGCATTACTTTTCCCCGCTGGCACCTTTGCTGTGGCAGCAAAAGCTGGACGTTTGTCTTTTTTGCTCCGGAGGCTGCCGAAAGCGAAAACAGGTGCTTTTGAGGATGGAGTCCGCAGAAAGCAGAGAGGGCCAAATTGTCTGTGGCATTTGAAAGGGTTCCAGGAGGCAGTGAGAACCAGCATTACTTTTCCCCGCTGGCACCTTTGCTGTGGCAGCAAAAGCTGGACGTTTGGTCTTTTTTGCTCCGGAGGCTGCCGAAGCGAAACAGGTGCTTTTGAGGATGGAGTCCGCAGGAAAGCAGAGAGGGCCAAATTGTCTGTGGCATTTGAAAGGGTTCCAGGAGGCAGTGAGAACCAGCATTACTTTTCCCCGCTGGCACCTTTGCTGTGGCAGCAAAAGCTGGACGTTTGTCTTTTTTGCTCCGGAGGCTGCCGAAAGCGAAAACAGGTGCTTTTGAGGATGGAGTCCGCAGGAAAGCAGAGAGGGCCAAATTGTCTGTGGCATTTGAAAAGGGTTCCAGGAGGCAGTGAGAACCAGCATTACTTTTCCCCGCTGGCACCTTTGCTGTGGCAGCAAAAGCTGGACGTTTGTCTTTTTTGCTCCGGAGGTTGCCGAAAGCGAAAACAGGTGCTTTTGAGGATGGAGTCCGCAGGAAAGCAGAGAGGGCCAAATTGTCTGTGGCATTTGAAGGAGTTCCAGGAGGCAGTGAGAACCAGCATTACTTTTCCCCGCTGGCACCTTTGCTGTGGCAGCAAAAGCTGGACGTTTGTCTTTTTTGCTCCGGAGGCTGCCGAAAGCGAAAACAGGTGCTTTTGAGGATGGAGTCCGCAGGAAAGCAGAGAGGGCCAAATTGTCTGTGGCATTTGAAAGGGTTCCAGGAGGCAGTGAGAACCAGCATTACTTTTCCCCGCTGGCACCTTTGCTGTGGCAGCAAAAGCTGGACGTTTGTCTTTTTTTGCTCCGGAGGCTGCCGAAAGCGAAAAACAGGTGCTTTTGAGGATGGAGTCCGCAGGAAAGCAGAGAGGGCCAAATTGTCTGTGGCATTTGAAAGGGTTCCAGGAGGCAGTGAGAACCAGCATTACTTTTCCCCGCTGGCACCTTTGCTGTGGCAGCAAAAGCTGGACGTTTGTCTTTTTTGCTCCGGAGGCTGCCGAAAGCGAAAACAGGTGCTTTTGAGGATGGAGTCCGCAGGAAAGCAGAGAGGGCCAAATTGTCTGTGGCATTTGAAAGGTTCCAGGAGGCAGTGAGAACCAGCATTACTTTTCCCCCGCTGGCACCTTTGCTGTGGCAGCAAAAGCTGGACGTTTGTCTTTTTTGCTCCGGAGGCTGCCGAAAGCGAAAACAGGTGCTTTTGAGGATGGAGTCCGCAGGAAAGCAGAGAGGGCCAAATTGTCTGGGGCATTTGAACAGGTTCCAGGAGGCAGTGAGAACCAGCATTACTTTTCCCGCTGGCACCTTTGCTGTGGCAGCAAAAGCTGGACGTTTGTCCTTTTTTTGCTCCGGAGGCTGCCGAAAGCGAAAACAGGTGCTTTTGAGGATGGAGTCCCGCAGGAAAGCAGAGAGGGCCAAATTGTCTGTGGCATTTGAAGAGGTTCCAGGAGGCAGTGAGAACCAGCATTACTTTTCCCCGCTGGCACCTTTGCTGTGGCAGCAAAAGCTGGACGTTTGTCTTTTTTGCTCCGGAGGCTGCCGAAAGCGAAAACAGGTGCTTTTGAGGATGGAGTCCGCAGGAAAGCAGAGAGGGCCAAATTGTCTGTGGCATTTGAAAGGGTTCCAGGAGGCAGTGAGAACCAGCATTACTTTTCCCCGCTGGCACCTTTGCTGTGGCAGCAAAAGCTGGACGTTTGTCTTTTTTGCTCCGGAGGCTGCCGAAAGCGAAAACAGGTGCTTTTGAGGATGGAGTCCGCAGGAAAGCAGAGAGGGCCAAATTGTCTGTGGCATTTGAAAGGGTTCCAGGAGGCAGTGAGAACCAGCATTACTTTTCCCCGCTGGCACCTTTGCTGTGGCAGCAAAAGCTGACGTTTGTCTTTTTTGCTCCGGAGGCTGCCGAAAGCGAAACAGGTGCTTTTGAGGATGGAGTCCGCAGGAAAGCAGAGAGGGCCAAATTGTCTGTGACATTTGAAGAGGTTCCAGGAGGCAGTGAGAACCAGCATTACTTTTCCCCGCTGGCACCTTTGCTGTGGCAGCAAAAGCTGGACGTTTGTCCTTTTTTGCTCCGGAGGCTGCCGAAAGCGAAAACAGGTGCTTTTGAGGATGGAGTCCGCAGGAAAGCAGAGAGGGCCAAATTGTCTGGGGCATTTGAAAGGGTTCCAGGAGGCAGTGAGAACCAGCATTACTTTTTCCCCGCTGGCACCTTTGCTGTGGCAGCAAAAGCTGGACGTTTGTCTTTTTTGCTCCGGAGGCTGCCGAAAAGCGAAAACAGGTGCTTTTGAGGATGGAGTCCGCAGGAAAGCAGAGAGGGCCAAATTGTCTGTGGCATTTGAAAGGGTTCCAGGAGGCAGTGAGAACCAGCATTACTTTTTCCCGCTGGCACCTTTGCTGTGGCAGCAAAAGCTGGACGTTTGTCTTTTTTGCTCCGGAGGTTGCCGAAAGCGAAAACAGGTGCTTTTGAGGATGGAGTCCGCAGGAAAGCAGAGATGGCCAAATTGTCTGTGGCATTTGAAAGGGTTCCAGGAGGCAGTGAGAACCAGCATTACTTTTCCCCGCTGGCACCTTTGCTGTGGCAGCAAAAGCTGGACGTTTGTCTTTTTGCTCCGGAGGCTGCCGAAAGCGAAAACAGGTGCTTTTGAGGATGGAGTCCGCAGGAAAGCAGAGAGGGCCAAATTGGTCTGTGGCATTTGAAAGGGTTCCAGGAGGCAGTGAGAACCAGCATTACTTTTCCCCGCTGGCACCTTTGCTGTGGCAGCAAAAGCTGGACGTTTGTCTTTTTTGCTCCGGAGGCTGCCGAAAGCGAAAACAGGTGCTTTTGAGGATGGAGTCCGCAGGAAAGCAGAGAGGGCCAAATTGTCTGTGGCATTTGAAAGGGTTCCAGGAGGCAGTGAGAACCAGCATTACTTTTCCCCGCTGGCACCTTTGCTGTGGCAGCAAAAGCTGGACGTTTGTCTTTTTTGCTCCGGAGGTTGCCGAAAGCGAAAACAGGTGCTTTTGAGGATGGAGTCCGCAGGAAAGCAGAGAGGGCCAAAATGTCTGTGGCATTTGAAGAGGTTCCAGGAGGCAGTGAGAACCAGCATTACTTTTCCCCGCTGGCACCTTTGCTGTGGCAGCAAAAGCTGGACGTTTGTCTTTTTTGCTCTGGAGGTTGCCGAAAGCGAAAACAGGTGCTTTTGAGGATGGAGTCCGCAGGAAAGCAGAGAGGGCCAAATTGTCTGTGGCATTTGAAGGAGTTCCAGGAGGCAGTGAGAACCAGCATTACTTTTCCCCGCTGGCACCTTTGCTGTGGCAGCAAAAGCTGGACGTTTGTCTTTTTTGCTCCGGAGGCTGCCGAAAGCGAAAACAGGTGCTTTTGAGGATGGAGTCCGCAGGAAAGCAGAGAGGGCCAAATTGTCTGTGGCATTTGAAAGGGTTCCAGGAGGCAGTGAGAACCAGCATTACTTTTCCCCGCTGGCACCTTTGCTGTGGCAGCAAAAGCTGGACGTTTGTCTTTTTTGCTCCGGAGGCTGCCGAAAGCGAAAATAGGTGCTTTTGAGGATGGAGTCCGCAGGAAAGCAGAGAGGGCCAAATTGTCTGTGGCATTTGAAAGAGTTCCAGGAGGCAGTGAGAACCAGCATTACTTTTCCCCGCTGGCACCTTTGCTGTGGCAGCAAAAGCTGGACGTTTGTCTTTTTATCACCGGAGGGCGCCGAAAGTGAAAAAAGGCGCTTTTGAGGATAGAGTCCGCAGGAAAGCAGAGAGGGCTTAATTGTCTGGGGCATTTGAAAGGGTTCCAGGAGGCAGTGAGAACCAGCATTACTTTTCCCCGCTGGCACCTTTGCTGTGGCAGCAAAAGCTGGACGTTTGTCTTTTTTGCTCCGGAGGCTGCCGAAAGCGAAAACAGGTGCTTTTGAGGATGGAGTCCGCAGGAAAGCAGAGAGGGCCAAATTGTCTGTGGCATTTGAAAGGGTTCCAGGAGGCAGTGAGAACCAGCATTACTTTTCCCCGCTGGCACCTTTGCTGTGGCAGCAAAAGCTGGACGTTTGTCTTTTTTGCTCCGGAGGCTGCCGAAAGCGAAAACAGGTGCTTTTGAGGATGGAGTCCGCAGGAAAGCAGAGAGGGCCAAATTGTCTGTGGCATTTGAAAGGGTTCCAGGAGGCAGTGAGAACCAGCATTACTTTTCCCCGCTGGCACCTTTGCTGTGGCAGCAAAAGCTGGACGTTTGTTTTTTTTTGCTCCGGAGGCTGCCGAAAGCGAAAACAGGTGCTTTTGAGGATGGAGTCCGCAGGAAAGCAGAGAGGGCCAAATTGTCTGTGGCATTTGAAAGGGTTCCAGGAGGCAGTGAGAACCAGCATTACTTTTCCCCGCTGGCACCTTTGCTGTGGCAGCAAAAGCTGGACGTTTGTCTTTTTTGCTCCGGAGGCTGCCGAAAGCGAAAACAGGTGCTTTTGAGGATGGAGTCCGCAGGAAAGCAGAGAGGGCCAAATTGTCTGTGGCATTTGAAAGGGTTCCAGGAGGCAGTGAGAACCAGCATTACTTTTCCCCGCTGGCACCTTTGCTGTGGCAGCAAAAGCTGGACGTTTTTCTTTTTTGCTCCGGAGGTTGCCGAAAGCGAAAACAGGTGCTTTTGAGGATGGAGTCCGCAGGAAAGCAGAGAGGGCCAAATTGTCTGTGGCATTTGAAAGGGTTCCAGGAGGCAGTGAGAACCAGCATTACTTTTCCCCGCTGGCACCTTTGCTGTGGCAGCAAAAGCTGGACGTTTGTCTTTTTTGCTCCGGAGGCTGCCGAAAGCGAAAACAGGTGCTTTTGAGGATGGAGTCCGCAGGAAAGCAGAGAGGGCCAAATTGTCTGTGGCATTTGAAGAGGTTCCAGGAGGCAGTGAGAACCAGCATTACTTTTCCCCGCTGGCACCTTTGCTGTGGCAGCAAAAGCTGGACGTTTGTCTTTTTTGCTCCGGAGGCTGCCGAAAGCGAAAACAGGTGCTTTTGAGGATGGAGTCCGCAGGAAAGCAGAGAGGGCCAAATTGTCTGTGGCATTTGAAAGGGTTCCAGGAGGCAGTGAGAACCAGCATTACTTTTCCCCGCTGGCACCTTTGCTGTGGCAGCAAAAGCTGGACGTTTGTTTTTTTTTGCTCCGGAGGCTGCCGAAAGCGAAAACAGGTGCTTTTGAGGATGGAGTCCGCAGGAAAGCAGAGAGGGCCAAATTGTCTGTGGCATTTGAAAGGGTTCCAGGAGGCAGTGAGAACCAGCATTACTTTTCCCCGCTGGCACCTTTGCTGTGGCAGCAAAAGCTGGACGTTTGTCTTTTTTGCTCCGGAGGCTGCCGAAAGCGAAAACAGGTGCTTTTGAGGATGGAGTCCGCAGGAAAGCAGAGAGGGCCAAATTGTCTGTGGCATTTGAAAGGGTTCCAGGAGGCAGTGAGAACCAGCATTACTTTTCCCCGCTGGCACCTTTGCTGTGGCAGCAAAAGCTGGACGTTTGTCTTTTTTGCTCCGGAGGTTGCCGAAAGCGAAAACAGGTGCTTTTGAGGATGGAGTCCGCAGGAAAGCAGAGAGGGCCAAATTGTCTGTGGCATTTGAAAGGGTTCCAGGAGGCAGTGAGAACCAGCATTACTTTTCCCCGCTGGCACCTTTGCTGTGGCAGCAAAAGCTGGACGTTTGTCTTTTTTGCTCCGGAGGCTGCCGAAAGCGAAAACAGGTGCTTTTGAGGATGGAGTCCGCAGGAAAGCAGAGAGGGCCAAATTGTCTGTGGCATTTGAAAGGGTTCCAGGAGGCAGTGAGAACCAGCATTACTTTTCCCCGCTGGCACCTTTGCTGTGGCAGCAAAAGCTGGACGTTTGTCTTTTTTTGCTCCGGAGGCTGCCGAAAGCGAAAACAGGTGCTTTTGAGGATGGAGTCCGCAGGAAAGCAGAGAGGGCCAAATTGTCTGTGGCATTTGAAAGGGTTCCAGGAGGCAGTGAGAACCAGCATTACTTTTCCCCGCTGGCACCTTTGCTGTGGCAGCAAAAGCTGGACGTTTGTCTTTTTTGCTCCGGAGGCTGCCGAAAGCGAAAACAGGTGCTTTTGAGGATGGAGTCCGCAGGAAAGCAGAGAGGGCCAAATTGTCTGTGGCATTTGAAAGGGTTCCAGGAGGCAGTGAGAACCAGCATTACTTTTCCCCGCTGGCACCTTTGCTGTGGCAGCAAAAGCTGGACGTTTGTCTTTTTTGCTCCGGAGGTTGCCGAAAGCGAAAACAGGTGCTTTTGAGGATGGAGTCCGCAGGAAAGCAGAGAGGGCCAAATTGTCTGTGGCATTTGAAAGGGTTCCAGGAGGCAGTGAGAACCAGCATTACTTTTCCCCGCTGGCACCTTTGCTGTGGCAGCAAAAGCTGGACGTTTGTCTTTTTTGCTCCGGAGGCTGCCGAAAGCGAAAACAGGTGCTTTTGAGGATGGAGTCCGCAGGAAAGCAGAGAGGGCCAAATTGTCTGGGGCATTTGAACAGGTTCCAGGAGGCAGTGAGAACCAGCATTACTTTTCCCCGCTGGCACCTTTGCTGTGGCAGCAAAAGCTGGACGTTTGTCTTTTTTGCTCCGGAGGCTGCCGAAAGCGAAAACAGGTGCTTTTGAGGATGGAGTCCGCAGGAAAGCAGAGAGGGCCAAATTGTCTGCGGCATTTGAAAGGGTTCCAGGAGGCAGTGAGAACCAGCATTACTTTTCCCCGCTGGCACCTTTGCTGTGGCAGCAAAAGCTGGACGTTTGTCTTTTTTGCTCCGGAGGCTGCCGAAACGAAAATAGGTGCTTTTGAGGATGGAGTCCGCAGGAAAGCAGAGAGGGCCAAATTGTCTGTGGCATTTGAAAGAGTTCCAGGAGGCAGTGAGAACCAGCATCACTTTTCCCCGCTGGCACCTTTGCTGTGGCAGCAAAAGCTGGACGTTTGTCTTTTTATCACCGGAGGCCGCCGAAAGTGAAAAAAGGCGCTTTTGAGGATAGAGTCCGCAGGAAAGCAGAGAGGGCCAAATTGTCTGTGGCATTTGAAAGGGTTCCAGGAGGCAGTGAGAACCAGCATTACTTTTCCCCGCTGGCACCTTTGCTGTGGCAGCAAAAGCTGGGCGTTTGTCTTTTTTGCTCCGGAGGCTGCCGAAAGCGAAAAGAGGTGCTTTTGAGGATGCAGTCCGCAGGAAAGCAGAGAGGGCCAAATTGTCTGTGGCATTTGAAAGGGTTCCAGGAGGCAGTGAGAACCAGCATTACTTTTCCCCGCTGGCACCTTTGCTGTGGCAGCAAAAGCTGGACGTTTGTCTTTTTTGCTCCGGAGGCTGCCGAAAGCGAAAACAGGTGCTTTTGAGGATGGAGTCCGCAGGAAAGCAGAGAGGGCCAAATTGTCTGTGGCATTTGAAAGGGTTCCAGGAGGCAGTGAGAACCAGCATTACTTTTCCCCGCTGGCACCTTTGCTGTGGCAGCAAAAGCTGGACGTTTGTCTTTTTTGCTCCGGAGGCTGCCGAAAGCGAAAACAGGTGCTTTTGAGGATGGAGTCCGCAGGAAAGCAGAGAGGGCCAAATTGTCTGGGGCATTTGAAAGGGTTCCAGGAGGCAGTGAGAACCAGCATTACTTTTCCCCGCTGGCACCTTTGTTGTGGCAGCAAAAGCTGGACGTTTGTCTTTTTTGCTCCGGAGGCTGCCGAAAGCGAAAACAGGTGCTTTTGAGGATGGAGTCCGCAGGAAAGCAGAGAGGGCCAAATTGTCTGTGGCATTTGAAGAGGTTCCAGGAGGCAGTGAGAACCAGCATTACTTTTCCCCGCTGGCACCTTTGTTGTGGCAGCAAAAGCTGGACGTTTGTCTTTTTTGCTCCGGAGGCTGCCGAAAGCGAAAACAGGTGCTTTTGAGGATGGAGTCCGCAGGAAAGCAGAGAGAGCCAAATTGTCTGGGGCATTTGAAAGAGTTCCAGGAGGCAGTGAGAAGCAGCATCACTTTTCCCCGCTGGCACCTTTGCTGTGGCAGCAAAAGCTGGACGTTTGTCTTTTTTGCTCCGGAGGTTGCCAAAAGCGAAAACAGGTGCTTTTGAGGATGGAGTCCGCAGGAAAGCAGAGAGGGCCGAATTGTCTGGGGCATTTGAAGAGGTTCCAGGAGGCAGTGAGAACCAGCATTACTTTTCCCCGCTGGCACCTTTGCTGTGGCAGCAAAAGCTGGACGTTTGTCTTTTTTGCTCCGGAGGCTGCCGAAAGCGAAAACAGGTGCTTTTGAGGATGGAGTCCGCAGGAAAGCAGAGAGGGCCAAATTGTCTGTGGCATTTGAAAGGGTTCCAGGAGGCAGTGAGAACCAGCATTACTTTTCCCCGCTGGCACCTTTGTTGTGGCAGCAAAAGCTGGACGTTTGTCTTTTTTGCTCCGGAGGCTGCCGAAAGCGAAAACAGGTGCTTTTGAGGATGGAGTCCGCAGGAAAGCAGAGAGGGCCAAATTGTCTGGGGCATTTGAAAGAGTTCCAGGAGGCAGTGAGAACCAGCATCACTTTTCCCCGCTGGCACCTTTGCTGTGGCAGCAAAAGCTGGACGTTTGTCTTTTTACCACCGGAGGGCGCCGAAAGTGAAAAAAGTCGCTTTTGAGGATAGAGTCCGCAGGAAAGCAGAGAGGGCTTAATTGTCTGTGGCATTTGAAAGGGTTCCAGGAGGCAGTGAGAACCAGCATTACTTTTCCCCGCTGGCACCTTTGCTGTGGCAGCAAAAGCTGGACGTTTGTCTTTTTTGCTCCGGAGGCTGCCGAAAGCGAAAACAGGTGCTTTTGAGGATGGAGTCTGCAGGAAAGCAGAGAGGGCCAAATTGTCTGTGGCATTTGAAGAGGTTCCAGGAGGCAGTGAGAACCAGCATTACTTTTCCCCGCTGGCACCTTTGCTGTGGCAGCAAAAGCTGGACGTTTGTCTTTTTTGCTCCGGAGGCTGCCGAAAGCGAAAACAGGTGCTTTTGAGGATGGAGTCCGCAGGAAAGCAGAGAGGGCCAAATTGTCTGTGGCATTTGAAAGGGTTCCAGGAGGCAGTGAGAACCAGCATTACTTTTCCCCGCTGGCACCTTTGTTGTGGCAGCAAAAGCTGGACGTTTGTCTTTTTTGCTCCGGAGGCTGCCGAAAGCGAAAACAGGTGCTTTTGAGGATGGAGTCCGCAGGAAAGCAGAGAGGGCCAAATTGTCTGGGGCATTTGAAAGGGTTCCAGGAGGCAGTGAGAACCAGCATTACTTTTCCCCGCTGGCACCTTTGCTGTGGCAGCAAAAGCTGGACGTTTGTCTTTTTTGCTCCGGAGGCTGCCGAAAGCGAAAACAGGTGCTTTTGAGGATGGAGTCTGCAGGAAAGCAGAGAGGGCCAAATTGTCTGTGGCATTTGAAGAGGTTCCAGGAGGCAGTGAGAACCAGCATTACTTTTCCCCGCTGGCACCTTTGCTGTGGCAGCAAAAGCTGGACGTTTGTCTTTTTTGCTCCGGAGGCTGCCGAAAGCGAAAACAGGTGCTTTTGAGGATGGAGTCCGCAGGAAAGCAGAGAGGGCCAAATTGTCTGTGGCATTTGAAAGGGTTCCAGGAGGCAGTGAGAACCAGCATTACTTTTCCCCGCTGGCACCTTTGTTGTGGCAGCAAAAGCTGGACGTTTGTCTTTTTTGCTCCGGAGGCTGCCGAAAGCGAAAACAGGTGCTTTTGAGGATGGAGTCCGCAGGAAAGCAGAGAGGGCCAAATTGTCTGGGGCATTTGAAAGGGTTCCAGGAGGCAGTGAGAACCAGCATTACTTTTCCCCGCTGGCACCTTTGCTGTGGCAGCAAAAGCTGGACGTTTGTCTTTTTTGCTCCGGAGGCTGCCGAAAGCGAAAACAGGTGCTTTTGAGGATGGAGTCCGCAGGAAAGCAGAGAGGGCCAAATTGTCTGTGGCATTTGAAAGAGTTCCAGGAGGCAGTGAGAACCAGCATCACTTTTCCCCGCTGGCACCTTTGCTGTGGCAGCAAAAGCTGGACGTTTGTCTTTTTATCACCGGAGGCCGCCGAAAGTGAAAAAAGGCGCTTTTGAGGATAGAGTCCGCAGGAAAGCAGAGAGGGCCAAATTGTCTGTGGCATTTGAAAGGGTTCCAGGAGGCAGTGAGAACCAGCATTACTTTTCCCCGCTGGCACCTTTGCTGTGGCAGCAAAAGCTCGGCGTTTGTCTTTTTTGCTCCGGAGGCTGCCGAAAGCGAAAAGAGGTGCTTTTGAGGATGCAGTCCGCAGGAAAGCAGAGAGGGCCAAATTGTCTGTGGCATTTGAAAGGGTTCCAGGAGGCAGTGAGAACCAGCATTACTTTTCCCCGCTGGCACCTTTGCTGTGGCAGCAAAAGCTGGACGTTTGTCTTTTTTGCTCCGGAGGCTGCCGAAAGCGAAAACAGGTGCTTTTGAGGATGGAGTCCGCAGGAAAGCAGAGAGGGCCAAATTGTCTGTGGCATTTGAAAGGGTTCCAGGAGGCAGTGAGAACCAGCATTACTTTTCCCCGCTGGCACCTTTGCTGTGGCAGCAAAAGCTGGACGTTTGTCTTTTTTGCTCCGGAGGCTGCCGAAAGCGAAAACAGGTGCTTTTGAGGATGGAGTCCGCAGGAAAGCAGAGAGGGCCAAATTGTCTGGGGCATTTGAAAGGGTTCCAGGAGGCAGTGAGAACCAGCATTACTTTTCCCCGCTGGCACCTTTGTTGTGGCAGCAAAAGCTGGACGTTTGTCTTTTTTGCTCCGGAGGCTGCCGAAAGCGAAAACAGGTGCTTTTGAGGATGGAGTCCGCAGGAAAGCAGAGAGGGCCAAATTGTCTGTGGCATTTGAAGAGGTTCCAGGAGGCAGTGAGAACCAGCATTACTTTTCCCCGCTGGCACCTTTGTTGTGGCAGCAAAAGCTGGACGTTTATCTTTTTTGCTCCGGAGGCTGCCGAAAGCGAAAACAGGTGCTTTTGAGGATGGAGTCCGCAGGAAAGCAGAGAGAGCCAAATTGTCTGGGGCATTTGAAAGAGTTCCAGGAGGCAGTGAGAAGCAGCATCACTTTTCCCCGCTGGCACCTTTGCTGTGGCAGCAAAAGATGGACGTTTGTCTTTTTTGCTCCGGAGGTTGCCAAAAGCGAAAACAGGTGCTTTTGAGGATGGAGTCCGCAGGAAAGCAGAGAGGGCCGAATTGTCTGGGGCATTTGAAGAGGTTCCAGGAGGCAGTGAGAACCAGCATTACTTTTCCCCGCTGGCACCTTTGCTGTGGCAGCAAAAGCTGGACGTTTGTCTTTTTTGCTCCGGAGGCTGCCGAAAGCGAAAACAGGTGCTTTTGAGGATGGAGTCCGCAGGAAAGCAGAGAGGGCCAAATTGTCTGTGGCATTTGAAAGGGTTCCAGGAGGCAGTGAGAACCAGCATTACTTTTCCCCGCTGGCACCTTTGTTGTGGCAGCAAAAGCTGGACGTTTGTCTTTTTTGCTCCGGAGGCTGCCGAAAGCGAAAACAGGTGCTTTTGAGGATGGAGTCCGCAGGAAAGCAGAGAGGGCCAAATTGTCTGGGGCATTTGAAAGAGTTCCAGGAGGCAGTGAGAACCAGCATCACTTTTCCCCGCTGGCACCTTTGCTGTGGCAGCAAAAGCTGGACGTTTGTCTTTTTACCACCGGAGGGCGCCGAAAGTGAAAAAAGTCGCTTTTGAGGATAGAGTCCGCAGGAAAGCAGAGAGGGCTTAATTGTCTGTGGCATTTGAAAGGGTTCCAGGAGGCAGTGAGAACCAGCATTACTTTTCCCCGCTGGCACCTTTGCTGTGGCAGCAAAAGCTGGACGTTTGTCTTTTTTGCTCCGGAGGCTGCCGAAAGCGAAAACAGGTGCTTTTGAGGATGGAGTCTGCAGGAAAGCAGAGAGGGCCAAATTGTCTGTGGCATTTGAAGAGGTTCCAGGAGGCAGTGAGAACCAGCATTACTTTTCCCCGCTGGCACCTTTGCTGTGGCAGCAAAAGCTGGACGTTTGTCTTTTTTGCTCCGGAGGCTGCCGAAAGCGAAAACAGGTGCTTTTGAGGATGGAGTCCGCAGGAAAGCAGAGAGGGCCAAATTGTCTGTGGCATTTGAAAGGGTTCCAGGAGGCAGTGAGAACCAGCATTACTTTTCCCCGCTGGCACCTTTGTTGTGGCAGCAAAAGCTGGACGTTTGTCTTTTTTGCTCCGGAGGCTGCCGAAAGCGAAAACAGGTGCTTTTGAGGATGGAGTCCGCAGGAAAGCAGAGAGGGCCAAATTGTCTGGGGCATTTGAAAGGGTTCCAGGAGGCAGTGAGAACCAGCATTACTTTTCCCCGCTGGCACCTTTGCTGTGGCAGCAAAAGCTGGACGTTTGTCTTTTTTGCTCCGGAGGCTGCCGAAAGCGAAAACAGGTGCTTTTGAGGATGGAGTCCGCAGGAAAGCAGAGAGGGCTTAATTGTCTGTGGCATTTGAAAGGGTTCCAGGAGGCAGTGAGAACCAGCATTACTTTTCCCCGCTGGCACCTTTGCTGTGGCAGCAAAAGCTGGACGTTTGTCTTTTTTGCTCCGGAGGCTGCCGAAAGCGAAAACAGGTGCTTTTGAGGATGGAGTCCGCAGGAAAGCAGAGAGGGCCAAATTGTCTGTGGCATTTGAAGAGGTTCCAGGAGGCAGTGAGAACCAGCATTACTTTTCCCCGCTGGCACCTTTGCTGTGGCAGCAAAAGCTGGACGTTTGTCTTTTTTGCTCCGGAGGCTGCCGAAAGCGAAAACAGGTGCTTTTGAGGATGGAGTCCGCAGGAAAGCAGAGAGGGCCAAATTGTCTGTGGCATTTGAAAGGGTTCCAGGAGGCAGTGAGAACCAGCATTACTTTTCCCCGCTGGCACCTTTGTTGTGGCAGCAAAAGCTGGACGTTTGTCTTTTTTGCTCCGGAGGCTGCCGAAAGCGAAAACAGGTGCTTTTGAGGATGGAGTCCGCAGGAAAGCAGAGAGGGCCAAATTGTCTGGGGCATTTGAAAGGGTTCCAGGAGGCAGTGAGAACCAGCATTACTTTTCCCCGCTGGCACCTTTGCTGTGGCAGCAAAAGCTGGACGTTTGTCTTTTTTGCTCCGGAGGCTGCCGAAAGCGAAAACAGGTGCTTTTGAGGATGGAGTCCGCAGGAAAGCAGAGAGGGCCAAATTGTCTGTGGCATTTGAAAGGGTTCCAGGAGGCAGTGAGAACCAGCATTACTTTTCCCCGCTGGCACCTTTGCTGTGGCAGCAAAAGCTGGACGTTTGTCTTTTTTGCTCTGGAGGTTGCCGAAAGCGAAAACAGGTGCTTTTGAGGATGGAGTCCGCAGGAAAGCAGAGAGGGCCAAAATGTCTGTGGCATTTGAAGAGGTTCCAGGAGGCAGTGAGAACCAGCATTACTTTTCCCCGCTGGCACCTTTGCTGTGGCAGCAAAAGCTGGACGTTTGTCTTTTTTGCTCCGGAGGCTGCCGAAAGCGAAAACAGGTGCTTTTGAGGATGGAGTCCGCAGGAAAGCAGAGAGAGCCAAATTGTCTGGGGCATTTGAAAGAGTTCCAGGAGGCAGTGAGAAGCAGCATCACTTTTCCCCGCTGGCACCTTTGCTGTGGCAGCAAAAGCTGGACGTTTGTCTTTTTACCACCGGAGGGCGCCGAAAGTGATAAAAGTCGCTTTTGAGGATAGAGTCCGCAGTAAAGCAGAGAGGGCCAAATTGTCTGTGGCATTTGAAGAGGTTCCAGGAGGCAGTGAGAACCAGCATTACTTTTCCCCGCTGGCACCTTTGCTGTGGCAGCAAAAGCTGGACGTTTGTCTTTTTTGCTCCGGAGGCTGCCGAAAGCGAAAACAGGTGCTTTTGAGGATGGAGTCCGCAGGAAAGCAAAGAGGGCCAAATTGTCTGGGGCATTTGAAAGGGTTCCAGGAGGCAGTGAGAACCAGCATTACTTTTCCCCGCTGGCACCTTTGCTGTGGCAGCAAAAGCTGGACGTTTGTCTTTTTTGCTCCGGAGGTTGCCGAAAGCGAAAACAGGTGCTTTTGAGGATGGAGTCCGCAGGAAAGCAGAGAGGGCCAAATTGTCTGTGGCATTTGAAAGGGTTCCAGGAGGCAGTGAGAACCAGCATTACTTTTCCCCGCTGGCACCTTTGTTGTGGCAGCAAAAGCTGGACGTTTGTCTTTTTTGCTCCGGAGGCTGCCGAAAGCGAAAACAGGTGCTTTTGAGGATGGAGTCCGCAGGAAAGCAGAGAGGGCCAAATTGTCTGGGGCATTTGAAAGGGTTCCAGGAGGCAGTGAGAACCAGCATTACTTTTCCCCGCTGGCACCTTTGCTGTGGCAGCAAAAGCTGGACGTTTGTCTTTTTTGCTCCGGAGGCTGCCGAAAGCGAAAACAGGTGCTTTTGAGGATGGAGTCCGCAGGAAAGCAGAGAGGGCCAAATTGTCTGTGGCATTTGAAAGGGTTCCAGGAGGCAGTGAGAACCAGCATTACTTTTCCCCGCTGGCACCTTTGCTGTGGCAGCAAAAGCTGAACGTTTGTCTTTTTTGCTCCGGAGGCTGCCGAAAGCGAAAACAGGTGCTTTTGAGGATGGAGTCCGCAGGAAAGCAGAGAGGGCCAAATTGTCTGGGGCATTTGAAGAGGTTCCAGGAGGCAGTGAGAACCAGCATTACTTTTCCCCGCTGGCACCTTTGTTGTGGCAGCAAAAGCTGGACGTTTGTCTTTTTTGCTCCGGAGGCTGCCGAAAGCGAAAAGAGGTGCTTTTGAGGATGGAGTCCGCAGGAAAGCAGAGAGGGCCTAATTGTCTGGGGCATTTGAAAGGGTTCCAGGAGGCAGTGAGAACCAGCATTACTTTTCCCCGCTGGCACCTTTGCTGTGGCAGCAAAAGCTGGACGTTTGTCTTTTTTGCTCCGGAGGCTGCCGAAAGCGAAAACAGGTGCTTTTGAGGATGGAGTCCGCAGGAAAGCAGAGAGGGCCAAATTGTCTGTGGCATTTGAAAGGGTTCCAGGAGGCAGTGAGAACCAGCATTACTTTTCCCCGCTGGCACCTTTGCTGTGGCAGCAAAAGCTGGACGTTTGTCTTTTTTGCTCCGGAGGCTGCCGAAAGCGAAAACAGGTGCTTTTGAGGATGGAGTCCGCAGGAAAGCAGAGAGGGCCAAATTGTCTGTGGCATTTGAAAGGGTTCCAGGAGGCAGTGAGAACCAGCATTACTTTTCCCCGCTGGCACCTTTGCTGTGGCAGCAAAAGCTGGACGTTTGTCTTTTTTGCTCCGGAGGCTGCCGAAAGCGAAAACAGGTGCTTTTGAGGATGGAGTCCGCAGGAAAGCAGAGAGGGCCAAATTGTCTGTGGCATTTGAAGAGGTTCCAGGAGGCAGTGAGAACCAGCATTACTTTTCCCCGCTGGCACCTTTGCTGTGGCAGCAAAAGCTGGACGTTTGTCTTTTTTGCTCCGGAGGCTGCCGAAAGCGAAAACAGGTGCTTTTGAGGATGGAGTCCGCAGGAAAGCAGAGAGGGCCAAATTGTCTGTGGCATTTGAAAGGGTTCCAGGAGGCAGTGAGAACCAGCATTACTTTTCCCCGCTGGCACCTTTGCTGTGGCAGCAAAAGCTGGACGTTTGTTTTTTTTTGCTCCGGAGGCTGCCGAAAGCGAAAACAGGTGCTTTTGAGGATGGAGTCCGCAGGAAAGCAGAGAGGGCCAAATTGTCTGTGGCATTTGAAAGGGTTCCAGGAGGCAGTGAGAACCAGCATTACTTTTCCCCGCTGGCACCTTTGTTGTGGCAGCAAAAGCTGGACGTTTGTCTTTTTTGCTCCGGAGGCTGCCGAAAGCGAAAACAGGTGCTTTTGAGGATGGAGTCCGCAGGAAAGCAGAGAGGGCCAAATTGTCTGGGGCATTTGAAAGGGTTCCAGGAGGCAGTGAGAACCAGCATTACTTTTCCCCGCTGGCACCTTTGCTGTGGCAGCAAAAGCTGGACGTTTGTCTTTTTTGCTCCGGAGGCTGCCGAAAGCGAAAACAGGTGCTTTTGAGGATGGAGTCCGCAGGAAAGCAGAGAGGGCCAAATTGTCTGGGGCATTTGAAAGGGTTCCAGGAGGCAGTGAGAACCAGCATTACTTTTCCCCGCTGGCACCTTTGCTGTGGCAGCAAAAGCTGAACGTTTGTCTTTTTTGCTCCGGAGGCTGCCGAAAGCGAAAACAGGTGCTTTTGAGGATGGAGTCCGCAGGAAAGCAGAGAGGGCCAAATTGTCTGGGGCATTTGAAGAGGTTCCAGGAGGCAGTGAGAACCAGCATTACTTTTCCCCGCTGGCACCTTTGCTGTGGCAGCAAAAGCTGAACGTTTGTCTTTTTTGCTCCGGAGGCTGCCGAAAGCGAAAAGAGGTGCTTTTGAGGATGGAGTCCGCAGGAAAGCAGAGAGGGCCTAATTGTCTGGGGCATTTGAAAGGGTTCCAGGAGGCAGTGAGAACCAGCATTACTTTTCCCCGCTGGCACCTTTGCTGTGGCAGCAAAAGCTGGACGTTTGTCTTTTTTGCTCCGGAGGCTGCCGAAAGCGAAAACAGGTGCTTTTGAGGATGGAGTCCGCAGGAAAGCAGAGAGGGCCAAATTGTCTGTGGCATTTGAAAGGGTTCCAGGAGGCAGTGAGAACCAGCATTACTTTTCCCCGCTGGCACCTTTGCTGTGGCAGCAAAAGCTGGACGTTTGTCTTTTTTGCTCCGGAGGCTGCCGAAAGCGAAAACAGGTGCTTTTGAGGATGGAGTCCGCAGGAAAGCAGAGAGGGCCAAATTGTCTGTGGCATTTGAAGAGGTTCCAGGAGGCAGTGAGAACCAGCATTACTTTTCCCCGCTGGCACCTTTGCTGTGGCAGCAAAAGCTGGACGTTTGTCTTTTTTGCTCCGGAGGCTGCCGAAAGCGAAAACAGGTGCTTTTGAGGATGGAGTCCGCAGGAAAGCAGAGAGGGCCAAATTGTCTGTGGCATTTGAAAGGGTTCCAGGAGGCAGTGAGAACCAGCATTACTTTTCCCCGCTGGCACCTTTGCTGTGGCAGCAAAAGCTGGACGTTTGTTTTTTTTTGCTCCGGAGGCTGCCGAAAGCGAAAACAGGTGCTTTTGAGGATGGAGTCCGCAGGAAAGCAGAGAGGGCCAAATTGTCTGTGGCATTTGAAAGGGTTCCAGGAGGCAGTGAGAACCAGCATTACTTTTCCCCGCTGGCACCTTTGTTGTGGCAGCAAAAGCTGGACGTTTGTCTTTTTTGCTCCGGAGGCTGCCGAAAGCGAAAACAGGTGCTTTTGAGGATGGAGTCCGCAGGAAAGCAGAGAGGGCCAAATTGTCTGGGGCATTTGAAAGGGTTCCAGGAGGCAGTGAGAACCAGCATTACTTTTCCCCGCTGGCACCTTTGCTGTGGCAGCAAAAGCTGGACGTTTGTCTTTTTTGCTCCGGAGGCTGCCGAAAGCGAAAACAGGTGCTTTTGAGGATGGAGTCCGCAGGAAAGCAGAGAGGGCCAAATTGTCTGGGGCATTTGAAAGGGTTCCAGGAGGCAGTGAGAACCAGCATTACTTTTCCCCGCTGGCACCTTTGCTGTGGCAGCAAAAGCTGAACGTTTGTCTTTTTTGCTCCGGAGGCTGCCGAAAGCGAAAACAGGTGCTTTTGAGGATGGAGTCCGCAGGAAAGCAGAGAGGGCCAAATTGTCTGGGGCATTTGAAGAGGTTCCAGGAGGCAGTGAGAACCAGCATTACTTTTCCCCGCTGGCACCTTTGCTGTGGCAGCAAAAGCTGGACGTTTGTCTTTTTTGCTCCGGAGGCTGCCGAAAGCGAAAACAGGTGCTTTTGAGGATGGAGTCCGCAGGAAAGCAGAGAGGGCCAAATTGTCTGTGGCATTTGAAGAGGTTCCAGGAGGCAGTGAGAACCAGCATTACTTTTCCCCGCTGGCACCTTTGCTGTGGCAGCAAAAGCTGGACGTTTGTCTTTTTTGCTCCGGAGGCTGCCGAAAGCGAAAACAGGTGCTTTTGAGGATGGAGTCCGCAGGAAAGCAGAGAGGGCCAAATTGTCTGTGGCATTTGAAAGGGTTCCAGGAGGCAGTGAGAACCAGCATTACTTTTCCCCGCTGGCACCTTTGCTGTGGCAGCAAAAGCTGGACGTTTGTTTTTTTTTGCTCCGGAGGCTGCCGAAAGCGAAAACAGGTGCTTTTGAGGATGGAGTCCGCAGGAAAGCAGAGAGGGCCAAATTGTCTGTGGCATTTGAAAGGGTTCCAGGAGGCAGTGAGAACCAGCATTACTTTTCCCCGCTGGCACCTTTGCTGTGGCAGCAAAAGCTGGACGTTTGTCTTTTTTGCTCCGGAGGTTGCCGAAAGCGAAAACAGGTGCTTTTGAGGATGGAGTCCGCAGGAAAGCAGAGAGGGCCAAATTGTCTGTGGCATTTGAAAGGGTTCCAGGAGGCAGTGAGAACCAGCATTACTTTTCCCCGCTGGCACCTTTGCTGTGGCAGCAAAAGCTGGACGTTTGTCTTTTTTGCTCCGGAGGCTGCCGAAAGCGAAAACAGGTGCTTTTGAGGATGGAGTCCGCAGGAAAGCAGAGAGGGCCAAATTGTCTGTGGCATTTGAAAGGGTTCCAGGAGGCAGTGAGAACCAGCATTACTTTTCCCCGCTGGCACCTTTGCTGTGGCAGCAAAAGCTGGACGTTTGTCTTTTTTGCTCCGGAGGCTGCCGAAAGCGAAAACAGGTGCTTTTGAGGATGGAGTCCGCAGGAAAGCAGAGAGGGCCAAATTGTCTGTGGCATTTGAAAGGGTTCCAGTAGGCAGTGAGAACCAGCATTACTTTTCCCCGCTGGCACCTTTGCTGTGGCAGCAAAAGCTGGACGTTTGTTTTTTTTTGCTCCGGAGGCTGCCGAAAGCGAAAACAGGTGCTTTTGAGGATGGAGTCCGCAGGAAAGCAGAGAGGGCCAAATTGTCTGTGGCATTTGAAAGGGTTCCAGGAGGCAGTGAGAACCCGCATTACTTTTCCCCGCTGGCACCTTTGCTGTGGCAGCAAAAGCTGGACGTTTGTCTTTTTTGCTCCGGAGGCTGCCGAAAGCGAAAACAGGTGCTTTTGAGGATGGAGTCCGCAGGAAAGCAGAGAGGGCCAAATTGTCTGTGGCATTTGAAAGGGTTCCAGGAGGCAGTGAGAACCAGCATTACTTTTCCCCGCTGGCACCTTTGCTGTGGCAGCAAAAGCTGGACGTTTGTCTTTTTTGCTCCGGAGGTTGCCGAAAGCGAAAACAGGTGCTTTTGAGGATGGAGTCCGCAGGAAAGCAGAGAGGGCCAAATTGTCTGTGGCATTTGAAAGGGTTCCAGGAGGCAGTGAGAACCAGCATTACTTTTCCCCGCTGGCACCTTTGCTGTGGCAGCAAAAGCTGGACGTTTGTCTTTTTTGCTCGGGAGGCTGCCGAAAGCGAAAACAGGTGCTTTTGAGGATGGAGTCCGCAGGAAAGCAGAGAGGGCCAAATTGTCTGTGGCATTTGAAAGGGTTCCAGGAGGCAGTGAGAACCAGCATTACTTTTCCCCGCTGGCACCTTTGCTGTGGCAGCAAAAGCTGGACGTTTGTCTTTTTTTGCTCCGGAGGCTGCCGAAAGCGAAAACAGGTGCTTTTGAGGATGGAGTCCGCAGGAAAGCAGAGAGGGCCAAATTGTCTGTGGCATTTGAAAGGGTTCCAGGAGGCAGTGAGAACCAGCATTACTTTTCCCCGCTGGCACCTTTGCTGTGGCAGCAAAAGCTGGACGTTTGTCTTTTTTGCTCCGGAGGCTGCCGAAAGCGAAAACAGGTGCTTTTGAGGATGGAGTCCGCAGGAAAGCAGAGAGGGCCAAATTGTCTGTGGCATTTGAAAGAGTTCCAGGAGGCAGTGAGAACCAGCATTACTTTTCCCCGCTGGCACCTTTGCTGTGGCAGCAAAAGCTGGACGTTTGTCTTTTTTGCTCCGGAGGTTGCCGAAAGCGAAAACAGGTGCTTTTGAGGATGGAGTCCGCAGGAAAGCAGAGAGGGCCAAATTATCTGGGGCATTTGAAGGAGTTCCAGGAGGCAGTGAGAACCAGCATTACTTTTCCCCGCTGGCACCTTTGCTGTGGCAGCAAAAGCTGGACGTTTGTCTTTTTTGCTCCGGAGGCTGCCGAAAGCGAAAACAGGTGCTTTTGAGGATGGAGTCCGCAGGAAAGCAGAGAGGGCCAAATTGTCTGTGGCATTTGAAAGGGTTCCAGGAGGCAGTGAGAACCAGCATTACTTTTCCCCGCTGGCACCTTTGCTGTGGCAGCAAAAGCTGGACGTTTGTCTTTTTTTGCTCCGGAGGCTGCCGAAAGCGAAAATAGGTTCTTTTGAGGATGGAGTCCGCAGGAAAGCAGAGAGGGCCAAATTGTCTGTGGCATTTGAAAGGGTTCCAGGAGGCAGTGAGAACCAGCATTACTTTTCCCCGCTGGCACCTTTGCTGTGGCAGCAAAAGCTGGACGTTTGTCTTTTTTGCTCCGGACGCTGCCGAAAGCGAAAACAGGTGCTTTTGAGGATGGAGT
This sequence comes from Vanellus vanellus, assembly GCF_965231255.1. Classification (NCBI taxonomy): domain Eukaryota; kingdom Metazoa; phylum Chordata; class Aves; order Charadriiformes; family Charadriidae; genus Vanellus; species Vanellus vanellus. Next base: position 26,698 of record NW_028128036.1, read on the forward strand.
CCGCAGGAAAGCAGAGAGGGCCAAATTGTCTGTGGCATTTGAAAGGGTTCCAGGAGGCAGTGAGAACCAGCATTACTTTTCCCCGCTGGCACCTTTGCTGTGGCAGCAAAAGCTGGACGTTTGTCTTTTTTGCTCCGGAGGCTGCCGAAAGCGAAAACAGGTGCTTTTGAGGATGGAGTCCGCAGGAAAGCAGAGAGGGCCAAATTGTCTGGGGCATTTTAACAGGTTCCAGGAGGCAGTGAGAACCAGCATTACTTTTCCCCGCTGGCACCTTTGCTGTGGCAGCAAAAGCTGGACGTTTGTCTTTTTTGCTCCGGAGGCTGCCGAAAGCGAAAACAGGTGCTTTTGAGGATGGAGTCCGCAGGAAAGCAGAGAGGGCCAAATTGTCTGCGGCATTTGAAAGGGTTCCAGGAGGCAGTGAGAACCAGCATTACTTTTCCCCGCTGGCACCTTTGCTGTGGCAGCAAAAGCTGGACGTTTGTCTTTTTTGCTCCGGAGGCTGCCGAAACGAAAATAGGTGCTTTTGAGGATGGAGTCCGCAGGAAAGCAGAGAGGGCCAAATTGTCTGTGGCATTTGAAAGAGTTCCAGGAGGCAGTGAGAACCAGCATCACTTTTCCCCGCTGGCACCTTTGCTGTGGCAGCAAAAGCTGGACGTTTGTCTTTTTATCACCGGAGGCCGCCGAAAGTGAAAAAAGGCGCTTTTGAGGATAGAGTCCGCAGGAAAGCAGAGAGGGCTTAATTGTCTGGGGCATTTGAAAGGGTTCCAGGAGGCAGTGAGAACCAGCATTACTTTTCCCCGCTGGCACCTTTGCTGTGGCAGCAAAAGCTGGGCGTTTGTCTTTTTTGCTCCGGAGGCTGCCGAAAGCGAAAAGAGGTGCTTTTGAGGATGCAGTCCGCAGGAAAGCAGAGAGGGCCAAATTGTCTGTGGCATTTGAAAGGGTTCCAGGAGGCAGTGAGAACCAGCATTACTTTTCCCCGCTGGCACCTTTGCTGTGGCAGCAAAAGCTGGACGTTTGTCTTTTTTGCTCCGGAGGCTGCCGAAAGCGAAAACAGGTGCTTTTGAGGATGGAGTCCGCAGGAAAGCAGAGAGGGCCAAATTGTCTGTGGCATTTGAAAGGGTTCCAGGAGGCAGTGAGAACCAGCATTACTTTTCCCCGCTGGCACCTTTGCTGTGGCAGCAAAAGCTGGACGTTTGTCTTTTTTGCTCCGGAGGCTGCCGAAAGCGAAAACAGGTGCTTTTGAGGATGGAGTCCACAGGAAAGCAGAGAGAGCCAAATTGTCTGGGGCATTTGAAAGAGTTCCAGGAGGCAGTGAGAACCAGCATCACTTTTCCCCGCTGGCACCTTTGCTGTGGCAGCAAAAGCTGGACGTTTGTCTTTTTTGCTCCGGAGGCTGCCGAAAGCGAAAACAGGTGCTTTTGAGGATGGAGTCCGCAGGAAAGCAGAGAGGGCCAAATTGTCTGTGGCATTTGAAAGGGTTCCAGGAGGCAGTGAGAACCAGCATTACTTTTCCCCGCTGGCACCTTTGCTGTGGCAGCAAAAGCTGGACGTTTGTCTTTTTACCACCGGAGGGCGCCGAAAGTGAAAAAAGTCGCTTTTGAGGATAGAGTCCGCAGGAAAGCAGAGAGGGCTTAATTGTCTGTGGCATTTGAAAGGGTTCCAGGAGGCAATGAGAACCAGCATTACTTTTCCCCGCTGGCACCTTTGCTGTGGCAGCAAAAGCTGGACGTTTGTCTTTTTTGCTCCGGAGGCTGCCGAAAGCGAAAACAGGTGCTTTTGAGGATGGAGTCCGCAGGAAAGCAGAGAGGGCCAAATTGTCTGTGGCATTTGAAGAGGTTCCAGGAGGCAGTGAGAACCAGCATTACTTTTCCCCGCTGGCACCTTTGCTGTGGCAGCAAAAGCTGGACGTTTGTCTTTTTTGCTCCGGAGGCTGCCGAAAGCGAAAACAGGTGCTTTTGAGGATGGAGTCCGCAGGAAAGCAGAGAGGGCCAAATTGTCTGTGGCATTTGAAAGGGTTCCAGGAGGCAGTGAGAACCAGCATTACTTTTCCCCGCTGGCACCTTTGCTGTGGCAGCAAAAGCTGGACGTTTGTCTTTTTTGCTCCGGAGGCTGCCGAAAGCGAAAACAGGTGCTTTTGAGGATGGAGTCCGCAGGAAAGCAGAGAGGGCCAAATTGTCTGTGGCATTTGAAAGGGTTCCAGGAGGCAGTGAGAACCAGCATTACTTTTCCCCGCTGGCACCTTTGCTGTGGCAGCAAAAGCTGGACGTTTGTCTTTTTTGCTCCGGAGGCTGCCGAAAGCGAAAACAGGTGCTTTTGAGGATGGAGTCCGCAGGAAAGCAGAGAGGGCCAAATTGTCTGTGGCATTTGAAAGGGTTCCAGGAGGCAGTGAGAACCAGCATTACTTTTCCCCGCTGGCACCTTTGCTGTGGCAGCAAAAGCTGGACGTTTGTCTTTTTTGCTCCGGAGGCTGCCGAAAGCGAAAACAGGTGCTTTTGAGGATGGAGTCCGCAGGAAAGCAGAGAGGGCCAAATTGTCTGGGGCATTTGAAAGGGTTCCAGGAGGCAGTGAGAACCAGCATTACTTTTCCCCGCTGGCACCTTTGCTGTGGCAGCAAAAGCTGGACGTTTGTCTTTTTTGCTCTGGAGGTTGCCGAAAGCGAAAACAGGTGCTTTTGAGGATGGAGTCCGCAGGAAAGCAGAGAGGGCCAAATTGTCTGTGGCATTTGAAGAGGTTCCAGGAGGCAGTGAGAACCAGCATTACTTTTCCCCGCTGGCACCTTTGCTGTGGCAGCAAAAGCTGGACGTTTGTCTTTTTTGCTCCGGAGGCTGCCGAAAGCGAAAACAGGTGGTTTTGAGGATGGAGTCCGCAGGAAAGCAGAGAGGGCCAAATTGTCTGTGGCATTTGAAAGGGTTCCAGGAGGCTGTGAGAACCAGCATTACTTTTCCCCGCTGGCACCTTTGCTGTGGCAGCAAAAGCTGGACGTTTGTCTTTTTTTGCTCCGGAGGCTGCCGAAAGCGAAAACAGGTGCTTTTGAGGATGGAGTCCGCAGGAAAGCAGAGAGGGCCAAATTGTCTGTGGCATTTGAAAGGGTTCCAGGAGGCAGTGAGAACCAGCATTACTTTTCCCCGCTGGCACCTTTGCTGTGGCAGCAAAAGCTGGACGTTTGTCTTTTTTGCTCCGGAGGTTGCCGAAAGCGAAAACAGGTGCTTTTGAGGATGGAGTCCGCAGGAAAGCAGAGAGGGCCAAATTGTCTGGGGCATTTGAAGGAGTTCCAGGAGGCAGTGAGAACCAGCATTACTTTTCCCCGCTGGCACCTTTGCTGTGGCAGCAAAAGCTGGACGTTTGTCTTTTTTGCTCCGGAGGCTGCCGAAAGCGAAAACAGGTGCTTTTGAGGATGGAGTCCGCAGGAAAGCAGAGAGGGCCAAATTGTCTGGGGCATTTGAAAGGGTTCCAGGAGGCAGTGAGAACCAGCATTACTTTTCCCCGCTGGCACCTTTGCTGTGGCAGCAAAAGCTGGACGTTTTTCTTTTTTTGCTCCGGAGGCTGCCGAAAGCGAAAATAGGTTCTTTTGAGGATGGAGTCCGCAGGAAAGCAGAGAGGGCCAAATTGTCTGTGGCATTTGAAAGGGTTCCAGGAGGCAGTGAGAACCAGCATTACTTTTCCCCGCTGGCACCTTTGCTGTGGCAGCAAAAGCTGGACGTTTGTCTTTTTTGCTCCGGAGGCTGCCGAAAGCGAAAACAGGTGCTTTTGAGGATGGAGTCCGCAGGAAAGCAGAGAGGGCCAAATTGTCTGTGGCATTTGAAAGGGTTCCAGGAGGCAGTGAGAACCAGCATTACTTTTCCCCGCTGGCACCTTTGCTGTGGCAGCAAAAGCTGGACGTTTGTCTTTTTTGCTCCGGAGGTTGCCGAAAGCGAAAACAGGTGCTTTTGAGCATGGAGTCCGCAGGAAAGCAGAGAGGGCCAAATTGTCTGTGGCATTTGAAAGGGTTCCAGGAGGCAGTGAGAACCAGCATTACTTTTCCCCGCTGGCACCTTTGCTGTGGCAGCAAAAGCTGGACGTTTGTCTTTTTTGCTCTGGAGGTTGCCGAAAGCGAAAACAGGTGCTTTTGAGGATGGAGTCCGCAGGAAAGCAGAGAGGGCTAAAATGTCTGTGGCATTTGAAGAGGTTCCAGGAGGCAGTGAGAACCAGCATTACTTTTCCCCGCTGGCACCTTTGCTGTGGCAGCAAAAGCTGGACGTTTGTCTTTTTTGCTCCGGAGGCTGCCGAAAGCGAAAAGAGGTGCTTTTGAGGATGGAGTCCGCAGGAAAGCAGAGAGAGCCAAATTTTCTGGGGCATTTGAAAGAGTTCCAGGAGGCAGTGAGAACCAGCATCACTTTTCCCCGCTGGCACCTTTGCTGTGGCAGCAAAAGCTGGACGTTTGTCTTTTTTGCTCCGGAGGCTGCCGAAAGCGAAAACAGGTGCTTTTGAGGATGGAGTCCGCAGGAAAGCAGAGAGGGCCAAATTGTCTGGGGCATTTGAAAGGGTTCCAGGAGGCAGTGAGAACCAGCATTACTTTTCCCCGCTGGCACCTTTGCTGTGGCAGCAAAAGCTGGACGTTTGTCTTTTTTGCTCCGGAGGCTGCCGAAAGCGAAAACAGGTGCTTTTGAGGATGGAGTCCGCAGGAAAGCAGAGAGGGCCAAATTGTCTGTGGCATTTGAAAGGGTTCCAGGAGGCAGTGAGAACCAGCATTACTTTTCCCCGCTGGCACCTTTACTGTGGCAGCAAAAGCTGGACGTTTGTCTTTTTTGCTCCGGAGGTTGCCAAAAGCGAAAACAGGTGCTTTTGAGGATGGAGTCCGCAGGAAAGCAGAGAGGGCCGAATTGTCTGGGGCATTTGAAGAGGTTCCAGGAGGCAGTGAGAACCAGCATTACTTTTCCCCGCTGGCACCTTTGCTGTGGCAGCAAAAGCTGGACGTTTGTCTTTTTTGCTCCGGAGGCTGCCGAAAGCGAAAACAGGTGCTTTTGAGGATGGAGTCCGCAGGAAAGCAGAGAGGGCCAAATTGTCTGTGGCATTTGAAAGGGTTCCAGGAGGCAGTGAGAACCAGCATTACTTTTCCCCGCTGGCACCTTTGCTGTGGCAGCAAAAGCTGGACGTTTGTCTTTTTTGCTCCGGAGGCTGCCGAAAGCGAAAACAGGTGCTTTTGAGGATGGAGTCCGCAGGAAAGCAGAGAGGGCCAAATTGTCTGGGGCATTTGAAAGGGTTCCAGGAGGCAGTGAGAACCAGCATTACTTTTCCCCGCTGGCACCTTTGCTGTGGCAGCAAAAGCTGGACGTTTGTCTTTTTTGCTCTGGAGGTTGCCGAAAGCGAAAACAGGTGCTTTTGAGGATGGAGTCCGCAGGAAAGCAGAGAGGGCCAAATTGTCTGTGGCATTTGAAGAGGTTCCAGGAGGCAGTGAGAACCAGCATTACTTTTCCCCGCTGGCACCTTTGCTGTGGCAGCAAAAGCTGGACGTTTGTCTTTTTTGCTCCGGAGGCTGCCGAAAGCGAAAACAGGTGGTTTTGAGGATGGAGTCCGCAGGAAAGCAGAGAGGGCCAAATTGTCTGTGGCATTTGAAAGGGTTCCAGGAGGCTGTGAGAACCAGCATTACTTTTCCCCGCTGGCACCTTTGCTGTGGCAGCAAAAGCTGGACGTTTGTCTTTTTTTGCTCCGGAGGCTGCCGAAAGCGAAAACAGGTGCTTTTGAGGATGGAGTCCGCAGGAAAGCAGAGAGGGCCAAATTGTCTGTGGCATTTGAAAGGGTTCCAGGAGGCAGTGAGAACCAGCATTACTTTTCCCCGCTGGCACCTTTGCTGTGGCAGCAAAAGCTGGACGTTTGTCTTTTTTGCTCCGGAGGTTGCCGAAAGCGAAAACAGGTGCTTTTGAGGATGGAGTCCGCAGGAAAGCAGAGAGGGCCAAATTGTCTGGGGCATTTGAAGGAGTTCCAGGAGGCAGTGAGAACCAGCATTACTTTTCCCCGCTGGCACCTTTGCTGTGGCAGCAAAAGCTGGACGTTTGTCTTTTTTGCTCCGGAGGCTGCCGAAAGCGAAAACAGGTGCTTTTGAGGATGGAGTCCGCAGGAAAGCAGAGAGGGCCAAATTGTCTGTGGCATTTGAAAGGGTTCCAGGAGGCAGTGAGAACCAGCATTACTTTTCCCCGCTGGCACCTTTGCTGTGGCAGCAAAAGCTGGACGTTTTTCTTTTTTTGCTCCGGAGGCTGCCGAAAGCGAAAATAGGTTCTTTTGAGGATGGAGTCCGCAGGAAAGCAGAGAGGGCCAAATTGTCTGTGGCATTTGAAAGGGTTCCAGGAGGCAGTGAGAACCAGCATTACTTTTCCCCGCTGGCACCTTTGCTGTGGCAGCAAAAGCTGGACGTTTGTCTTTTTTGCTCCGGAGGCTGCCGAAAGCGAAAACAGGTGCTTTTGAGGATGGAGTCCGCAGGAAAGCAGAGAGGGCCAAATTGTCTGGGGCATTTGAAAGGGTTCCAGGAGGCAGTGAGAACCAGCATTACTTTTCCCCGCTGGCACCTTTGCTGTGGCAGCAAAAGCTGGACGTTTGTCTTTTTTGCTCCGGAGGTTGCCGAAAGCGAAAACAGGTGCTTTTGAGCATGGAGTCCGCAGGAAAGCAGAGAGGGCCAAATTGTCTGTGGCATTTGAAAGGGTTCCAGGAGGCAGTGAGAACCAGCATTACTTTTCCCCGCTGGCACCTTTGCTGTGGCAGCAAAAGCTGGACGTTTGTCTTTTTTGCTCTGGAGGTTGCCGAAAGCGAAAACAGGTGCTTTTGAGGATGGAGTCCGCAGGAAAGCAGAGAGGGCTAAAATGTCTGTGGCATTTGAAGAGGTTCCAGGAGGCAGTGAGAACCAGCATTACTTTTCCCCGCTGGCACCTTTGCTGTGGCAGCAAAAGCTGGACGTTTGTCTTTTTTGCTCCGGAGGCTGCCGAAAGCGAAAAGAGGTGCTTTTGAGGATGGAGTCCGCAGGAAAGCAGAGAGAGCCAAATTTTCTGGGGCATTTGAAAGAGTTCCAGGAGGCAGTGAGAACCAGCATCACTTTTCCCCGCTGGCACCTTTGCTGTGGCAGCAAAAGCTGGACGTTTGTCTTTTTTGCTCCGGAGGCTGCCGAAAGCGAAAACAGGTGCTTTTGAGGATGGAGTCCGCAGGAAAGCAGAGAGGGCCAAATTGTCTGGGGCATTTGAAAGGGTTCCAGGAGGCAGTGAGAACCAGCATTACTTTTCCCCGCTGGCACCTTTGCTGTGGCAGCAAAAGCTGGACGTTTGTCTTTTTTGCTCCGGAGGCTGCCGAAAGCGAAAACAGGTGCTTTTGAGGATGGAGTCCGCAGGAAAGCAGAGAGGGCCAAATTGTCTGTGGCATTTGAAAGGGTTCCAGGAGGCAGTGAGAACCAGCATTACTTTTCCCCGCTGGCACCTTTACTGTGGCAGCAAAAGCTGGACGTTTGTCTTTTTTGCTCCGGAGGTTGCCAAAAGCGAAAACAGGTGCTTTTGAGGATGGAGTCCGCAGGAAAGCAGAGAGGGCCGAATTGTCTGGGGCATTTGAAGAGGTTCCAGGAGGCAGTGAGAACCAGCATTACTTTTCCCCGCTGGCACCTTTGCTGTGGCAGCAAAAGCTGGACGTTTGTCTTTTTTGCTCCGGAGGCTGCCGAAAGCGAAAACAGGTGCTTTTGAGGATGGAGTCCGCAGGAAAGCAGAGAGGGCCAAATTGTCTGTGGCATTTGAAAGGGTTCCAGGAGGCAGTGAGAACGAGCATTACTTTTCCCCGCTGGCACCTTTGCTGTGGCAGCAAAAGCTGGACGTTTGTCTTTTTTGCTCCGGAGGCTGCCGAAAGCGAAAACAGGTGCTTTTGAGGATGGAGTCCGCAGGAAAGCAGAGAGGGCCAAATTGTCTGTGGCATTTGAAAGGGTTCCAGGAGGCAGTGAGAACCAGCATTACTTTTCCCCGCTGGCACCTTTGCTGTGGCAGCAAAAGCTGGACGTTTGTCTTTTTTGCTCTGGAGGTTGCCGAAAGCGAAAACAGGTGCTTTTGAGGATGGAGTCCGCAGGAAAGCAGAGAGGGCCAAAATGTCTGTGGCATTTGAAGAGGTTCCAGGAGGCAGTGAGAACCAGCATTACTTTTCCCCGCTGGCACCTTTGCTGTGGCAGCAAAAGCTGGACGTTTGTCTTTTTTGCTCCGGAGGCTGCCGAAAGCGAAAACAGGTGCTTTTGAGGATGGAGTCCGCAGGAAAGCAGAGAGAGCCAAATTGTCTGGGGCATTTGAAAGAGTTCCAGGAGGCAGTGAGAACCAGCATCACTTTTCCCCGCTGGCACCTTTGCTGTGGCAGCAAAAGCTGGACGTTTGTCTTTTTACCACCGGAGGGCGCCGAAAGTGAAAAAAGTCGCTTTTGAGGATAGAGTCCGCAGGAAAGCAGAGAGGGCTTAATTGTCTGTGGCATTTGAAAGGGTTCCAGGAGGCAGTGAGAACCAGCATTACTTTTCCCCGCTGGCACCTTTGCTGTGGCAGCAAAAGCTGGACGTTTGTCTTTTTTGCTCCGGAGGCTGCCGAAAGCGAAAACAGGTGCTTTTGAGGATGGAGTCCGCAGGAAAGCAGAGAGGGCCAAATTGTCTGTGGCATTTGAAGAGGTTCCAGGAGGCAGTGAGAACCAGCATTACTTTTCCCCGCTGGCACCTTTGCTGTGGCAGCAAAAGCTGGACGTTTGTCTTTTTTGCTCCGGAGGCTGCCGAAAGCGAAAACAGGTGCTTTTGAGGATGGAGTCCGCAGGAAAGCAGAGAGGGCCAAATTGTCTGTGGCATTTGAAAGGGTTCCAGGAGGCAGTGAGAACCAGCATTACTTTTCCCTGCTGGCACCTTTGCTGTGGCAGCAAAAGCTGGACGTTTGTCTTTTTTGCTCCGGAGGCTGCCGAAAGCGAAAACAGGTGCTTTTGAGGATGGAGTCCGCAGGAAAGCAGAGAGGGCCAAAATGTCTGTGGCATTTGAAGAGGTTCCAGGAGGCAGTGAGAACCAGCATTACTTTTCCCCGCTGGCACCTTTGTTGTGGCAGCAAAAGCTGGACGTTTGTCTTTTTTGCTCCGGAGGCTGCCGAAAGCGAAAACAGGTGCTTTTGAGGATGGAGTCCGCAGGAAAGCAGAGAGAGCCAAATTGTCTGGGGCATTTGAAAGAGTTCCAGGAGGCAGTGAGAACCAGCATCACTTTTCCCCGCTGGCACCTTTGCTGTGGCAGCAAAAGCTGGACGTTTGTCTTTTTACCACCGGAGGGCGCCGAAAGTGAAAAAAGTCGCTTTTGAGGATAGAGTCCGCAGGAAATCAGAGAGGGCTTAATTGTCTGGGGCATTTGAAAGGGTTCCAGGAGGCAGTGAGAACCAGCATTACTTTTCCCCGCTGGCACCTTTGCTGTGGCAGCAAAAGCTGGACGTTTGTCTTTTTTGCTCCGGAGGCTGCCGAAAGCGAAAACAGGTGCTTTTGAGGATGGAGTCCGCAGGAAAGCAGAGAGGGCCAAATTGTCTGTGGCATTTGAAGAGGTTCCAGGAGGCAGTGAGAACCAGCATTACTTTTCCCCGCTGGCACCTTTGCTGTGGCAGCAAAAGCTGGACGTTTGTCTTTTTTGCTCCGGAGGCTGCCGAAAGCGAAAACAGGTGCTTTTGAGGATGGAGTCCGCAGGAAAGCAGAGAGGGCCAAATTGTCTGTGGCATTTGAAAGGGTTCCAGGAGGCAGTGAGAACCAGCATTACTTTTCCCCGCTGGCACCTTTGCTGTGGCAGCAAAAGCTGGACGTTTGTCTTTTTTGCTCCGGATGCTGCCGAAAGCGAAAACAGGTGCTTTTGAGGATGGAGTCCGCAGGAAAGCAGAGAGGGCCAAATTGTCTGGGGCATTTGAAAGGGTTCCAGGAGGCAGTGAGAACCAGCATTACTTTTCCCCGCTGGCACCTTTGCTGTGGCAGCAAAAGCTGGACGTTTGTCTTTTTTGCTCCGGAGGTTGCCGAAAGCGAAAACAGGTGCTTTTGAGGATGGAGTCCGCAGGAAAGCAGAGAGGGCCGAATTGTCTGGGGCATTTGAAGAGGTTCCAGGAGGCAGTGAGAACCAGCATTACTTTTCCCCGCTGGCACCTTTGCTGTGGCAGCAAAAGCTGGACGTTTGTCTTTTTTGCTCCGGAGGCTGCCGAAAGCGAAAACAGGTGCTTTTGAGGATGGAGTCCGCAGGAAAGCAGAGAGGGCCAAATTGTCTGGGGCATTTGAAAGGGTTCCAGGAGGCAGTGAGAACCAGCATTACTTTTCCCCGCTGGCACCTTTGTTGTGGCAGCAAAAGCTGGACGTTTGTCTTTTTTGCTCCGGAGGCTGCCGAAAGCGAAAACAGGTGCTTTTGAGGATGGAGTCCGCAGGAAAGCAGAGAGGGCCAAATTGTCTGGGGCATTTGAAAGGGTTCCAGGAGGCAGTGAGAACCAGCATTACTTTTCCCCGCTGGCACCTTTGCTGTGGCAGCAAAAGCTGGACGTTTGTCTTTTTTGCTCCGGAGGCTGCCGAAAGCGAAAACAGGTGCTTTTGAGGATGGAGTCCGCAGGAAAGCAGAGAGGGCCAAATTGTCTGGGGCATTTGAAAGGGTTCCAGGAGGCAGTGAGAACCAGCATTACTTTTCCCCGCTGGCACCTTTGCTGTGGCAGCAAAAGCTGGACGTTTGTCTTTTTTGCTCTGGAGGTTGCCGAAAGCGAAAACAGGTGCTTTTGAGGATGGAGTCCGCAGGAAAGCAGAGAGGGCCAAAATGTCTGTGGCATTTGAAGAGGTTCCAGGAGGCAGTGAGAACCAGCATTACTTTTCCCCGCTGGCACCTTTGCTGTGGCAGCAAAAGCTGGACGTTTGTCTTTTTTGCTCCGGAGGCTGCCGAAAGCGAAAACAGGTGCTTTTGAGGATGGAGTCCGCAGGAAAGCAGAGAGAGCCAAATTGTCTGGGGCATTTGAAAGAGTTCCAGGAGGCAGTGAGAAGCAGCATCACTTTTCCCCGCTGGCACCTTTGCTGTGGCAGCAAAAGCTGGACGTTTGTCTTTTTACCACCGGAGGGCGCCGAAAGTGAAAAAAGTCGCTTTTGAGGATAGAGTCCGCAGGAAAGCAGAGAGGGCTTAATTGTCTGTGGCATTTGAAAGGGTTCCAGGAGGCAGTGAGAACCAGCATTACTTTTCCCCGCTGGCACCTTTGCTGTGGCAGCAAAAGCTGGACGTTTGTCTTTTTTGCTCCGGAGGCTGCCGAAAGCGAAAACAGGTGCTTTTGAGGATGGAGTCCGCAGGAAAGCAGAGAGGGCCAAATTGTCTGTGGCATTTGAAAGGGTTCCAGGAGGCAGTGAGAACCAGCATTACTTTTCCCCGCTGGCACCTTTGCTGTGGCAGCAAAAGCTGGACGTTTGTCTTTTTTGCTCCGGAGGCTGCCGAAAGCGAAAACAGGTGCTTTTGAGGATGGAGTCCGCAGGAAAGCAGAGAGGGCCAAATTGTCTGTGGCATTTGAAGAGGTTCCAGGAGGCAGTGAGAACCAGCATTACTTTTCCCCGCTGGCACCTTTGCTGTGGCAGCAAAAGCTGGACGTTTGTCTTTTTTGCTCCGGAGGCTGCCGAAAGCGAAAACAGGTGCTTTTGAGGATGGAGTCCGCAGGAAAGCAGAGAGGGCCAAATTGTCTGGGGCATTTGAAAGGGTTCCAGGAGGCAGTGAGAACCAGCATTACTTTTCCCCGCTGGCACCTTTGCTGTGGCAGCAAAAGCTGGACGTTTGTCTTTTTTGCTCCGGAGGTTGCCGAAAGCGAAAACAGGTGCTTTTGAGGATGGAGTCCGCAGGAAAGCAGAGAGGGCCGAATTGTCTGGGGCATTTGAAGAGGTTCCAGGAGGCAGTGAGAACCAGCATTACTTTTCCCCGCTGGCACCTTTGCTGTGGCAGCAAAAGCTGGACGTTTGTCTTTTTTGCTCCGGAGGCTGCCGAAAGCGAAAACAGGTGCTTTTGAGGATGGAGTCCGCAGGAAAGCAGAGAGGGCCAAATTGTCTGTGGCATTTGAAAGGGTTCCAGGAGGCAGTGAGAACCAGCATTACTTTTCCCCGCTGGCACCTTTGCTGTGGCAGCAAAAGCTGGACGTTTGTCTTTTTTGCTCCGGAGGCTGCCGAAAGCGAAAACAGGTGCTTTTGAGGATGGAGTCCGCAGGAAAGCAGAGAGGGCCAAATTGTCTGGGGCATTTGAAAGGGTTCCAGGAGGCAGTGAGAACCAGCATTACTTTTCCCCGCTGGCACCTTTGCTGTGGCAGCAAAAGCTGGACGTTTGTCTTTTTTGCTCCGGAGGCTGCCGAAAGCGAAAACAGGTGCTTTTGAGGATGGAGTCCGCAGGAAAGCAGAGAGGGCCAAAATGTCTGTGGCATTTGAAGAGGTTCCAGGAGGCAGTGAGAACCAGCATTACTTTTCCCCGCTGGCACCTTTGCTGTGGCAGCAAAAGCTGGACGTTTGTCTTTTTTGCTCCGGAGGCTGCCGAAAGCGAAAACAGGTGCTTTGAGGATGGAGTCCGCAGGAAAGCAGAGAGAGCCAAATTGTCTGGGGCATTTGAAAGAGTTCCAGGAGGCAGTGAGAAGCAGCATCACTTTTCCCCGCTGGCACCTTTGCTGTGGCAGCAAAAGCTGGACGTTTGTCTTTTTACCACCGGAGGGCGCCGAAAGTGAAAAAAGTCGCTTTTGAGGATAGAGTCAGCAGGAAAGCAGAGAGGGCTTAATTGTCTGTGGCATTTGAAAGGGTTCCAGGAGGCAGTGAGAACCAGCATTACTTTTCCCCGCTGGCACCTTTGCTGTGGCAGCAAAAGCTGGACGTTTGTCTTTTTTGCTCCGGAGGCTGCCGAAAGCGAAAACAGGTGCTTTTGAGGATGGAGTCCGCAGGAAAGCAGAGAGGGCCAAATTGTCTGTGGCATTTGAAAGGGTTCCAGGAGGCAGTGAGAACCAGCATTACTTTTCCCCGCTGGCACCTTTGCTGTGGCAGCAAAAGCTGGACGTTTGTCTTTTTTGCTCCGGAGGCTGCCGAAAGCGAAAACAGGTGGTTTTGAGGATGGAGTCCGCAGGAAAGCAGAGAGGGCCAAATTGTCTGTGGCATTTGAAAGGGTTCCAGGAGGCAGTGAGAACCAGCATTACTTTTCCCCGCTGGCACCTTTGCTGTGGCAGCAAAAGCTGGACGTTTGTCTTTTTTGCTCCGGAGGTTGCCAAAAGCGAAAACAGGTGCTTTTGAGGATGGAGTCCGCAGGAAAGCAGAGAGGGCCAAATTGTCTGGGGCATTTGAAGAGGTTCCAGGAGGCAGTGAGAACCAGCATTACTTTTCCCCGCTGGCACCTTTGCTGTGGCAGCAAAAGCTGGACGTTTGTCTTTTTTGCTCCGGAGGCTGCCGAAAGCGAAAACAGGTGCTTTTGAGGATGGAGTCCGCAGGAAAGCAGAGAGGGCCAAATTGTCTGTGGCATTTGAAGAGGTTCCAGGAGGCAGTGAGAACCAGCATTACTTTTCCCCGCTGGCACCTTTGCTGTGGCAGCAAAAGCTGGACGTTTGTCTTTTTTGCTCCGGAGGCTGCCGAAAGCGAAAACAGGTGCTTTTGAGGATGGAGTCCGCAGGAAAGCAGAGAGGGCCAAATTGTCTGGGGCATTTGAAAGGGTTCCAGGAGGCAGTGAGAACCAGCATTACTTTTCCCCGCTGGCACCTTTGCTGTGGCAGCAAAAGCTGGACGTTTGTCTTTTTTGCTCCGGAGGTTGCCGAAAGCGAAAACAGGTGCTTTTGAGGATGGAGTCCGCAGGAAAGCAGAGAGGGCCGAATTGTCTGGGGCATTTGAAGAGGTTCCAGGAGGCAGTGAGAACCAGCATTACTTTTCCCCGCTGGCACCTTTGCTGTGGCAGCAAAAGCTGGACGTTTGTCTTTTTTGCTCCGGAGGCTGCCGAAAGCGAAAACAGGTGCTTTTGAGGATGGAGTCCGCAGGAAAGCAGAGAGGGCCAAATTGTCTGTGGCATTTGAAAGGGTTCCAGGAGGCAGTGAGAACCAGCATTACTTTTCCCCGCTGGCACCTTTGTTGTGGCAGCAAAAGCTGGACGTTTGTCTTTTTTGCTCCGGAGGCTGCCGAAAGCGAAAACAGGTGGTTTTGAGGATGGAGTCCGCAGGAAAGCAGAGAGGGCCAAATTGTCTGTGGCATTTGAAAGGGTTCCAGGAGGCAGTGAGAACCAGCATTACTTTTCCCCGCTGGCACCTTTGCTGTGGCAGCAAAAGCTGGACGTTTGTCTTTTTTGCTCCGGAGGTTGCCAAAAGCGAAAACAGGTGCTTTTGAGGATGGAGTCCGCAGGAAAGCAGAGAGGGCCAAATTGTCTGGGGCATTTGAAGAGGTTCCAGGAGGCAGTGAGAACCAGCATTACTTTTCCCCGCTGGCACCTTTGCTGTGGCAGCAAAAGCTGGACGTTTGTCTTTTTTGCTCCGGAGGCTGCCGAAAGCGAAAACAGGTGCTTTTGAGGATGGAGTCCGCAGGAAAGCAGAGAGGGCCAAATTGTCTGTGGCATTTGAAGAGGTTCCAGGAGGCAGTGAGAACCAGCATTACTTTTCCCCGCTGGCACCTTTGCTGTGGCAGCAAAAGCTGGACGTTTGTCTTTTTTGCTCCGGAGGCTGCCGAAAGCGAAAACAGGTGCTTTTGAGGATGGAGTCCGCAGGAAAGCAGAGAGGGCCAAATTGTCTGGGGCATTTGAAAGGGTTCCAGGAGGCAGTGAGAACCAGCATTACTTTTCCCCGCTGGCACCTTTGCTGTGGCAGCAAAAGCTGGACGTTTGTCTTTTTTGCTCCGGAGGTTGCCGAAAGCGAAAACAGGTGCTTTTGAGGATGGAGTCCGCAGGAAAGCAGAGAGGGCCGAATTGTCTGGGGCATTTGAAGAGGTTCCAGGAGGCAGTGAGAACCAGCATTACTTTTCCCCGCTGGCACCTTTGCTGTGGCAGCAAAAGCTGGACGTTTGTCTTTTTTGCTCCGGAGGCTGCCGAAAGCGAAAACAGGTGCTTTTGAGGATGGAGTCCGCAGGAAAGCAGAGAGGGCCAAATTGTCTGTGGCATTTGAAAGGGTTCCAGGAGGCAGTGAGAACCAGCATTACTTTTCCCCGCTGGCACCTTTGCTGTGGCAGCAAAAGCTGGACGTTTGTCTTTTTTGCTCCGGAGGCTGCCGAAAGCGAAAACAGGTGCTTTTGAGGATGGAGTCCGCAGGAAAGCAGAGAGGGCCAAATTGTCTGGGGCATTTGAAAGGGTTCCAGGAGGCAGTGAGAACCAGCATTACTTTTCCCCGCTGGCACCTTTGCTGTGGCAGCAAAAGCTGGACGTTTGTCTTTTTTGCTCCGGAGGCTGCCGAAAGCGAAAACAGGTGCTTTTGAGGATGGAGTCCGCAGGAAAGCAGAGAGGGCCAAATTGTCTGTGGCATTTGAAAGGGTTCCAGGAGGCAGTGAGAACCAGCATTACTTTTCCCCGCTGGCACCTTTGCTGTGGCAGCAAAAGCTGGACGTTTGTCTTTTTTGCTCCGGAGGCTGCCGAAAGCGAAAACAGGTGCTTTTGAGGATGGAGTCCGCAGGAAAGCAGAGAGGGCCAAATTGTCTGTGGCATTTGAAAGGGTTCCAGGAGGCAGTGAGAACCAGCATTACTTTTCCCCGCTGGCACCTTTGCTGTGGCAGCAAAAGCTGGACGTTTGTCTTTTTTGCTCCGGAGGTTGCCGAAAGCGAAAACAGGTGCTTTTGAGGATGGAGTCCGCAGGAAAGCAGAGAGGGCCAAAATGTCTGTGGCATTTGAAGAGGTTCCAGGAGGCAGTGAGAACCAGCATTACTTTTCCCCGCTGGCACCTTTGCTGTGGCAGCAAAAGCTGGACGTTTGTCTTTTTTGCTCCGGAGGCTGCCGAAAGCGAAAACAGGTGCTTTTGAGGATGGAGTCCGCAGGAAAGCAGAGAGGGCCAAATTGTCTGGGGCATTTGAAGGAGTTCCAGGAGGCAGTGAGAACCAGCATTACTTTTCCCCGCTGGCACCTTTGCTGTGGCAGCAAAAGCTGGGCGTTTGTCTTTTTTGCTCCGGAGGCTGCCGAAAGCGAAAACAGGTGCTTTTGAGGATGGAGTCCGCAGGAAAGCAGAGAGGGCCAAATTGTCTGTGGCATTTGAAAGGGTTCCAGGAGGCAGTGAGAACCAGCATTACTTTTCCCCGCTGGCACCTTTGCTGTGGCAGCAAAAGCTGGACGTTTGTCTTTTTTTGCTCCGGAGGCTGCCGAAAGCGAAAACAGGTTCTTTTGAGGATGGAGTCCGCAGGAAAGCAGAGAGGGCCAAATTGTCTGTGGCATTTGAAAGGGTTCCAGGAGGCAGTGAGAACCAGCATTACTTTTCCCCGCTGGCACCTTTGCTGTGGCAGCAAAAGCTGGACGTTTGTCTTTTTTTGCTCCGGAGGCTGCCGAAAGCGAAAATAGGTTCTTTTGAGAATGGAGTCCGCAGTAAAGCAGAGAGGGCCAAATTGTCTGTGGCATTTGAAAGGGTTCCAGGAGGCAGTGAGAACCAGCATTACTTTTCCCCGCTGGCACCTTTGCTGTGGCAGCAAAAGCTGGACGTTTGTCTTTTTTGCTCCGGAGGTTGCCGAAAGCGAAAACAGGTGCTTTTGAGGATGGAGTCCGCAGGAAAGCAGAGAGGGCCAAAATGTCTGTGGCATTTGAAGAGGTTCCAGGAGGCAGTGAGAACCAGCATTACTTTTCCCCGCTGGCACCTTTGCTGTGGCAGCAAAAGCTGGACGTTTGTCTTTTTTGCTCCGGAGGCTGCCGAAAGCGAAAACAGGTGCTTTTGAGGATGGAGTCCGCAGGAAAGCAGAGAGGGCCGAATTGTCTGGGGCATTTGAAGAGGTTCCAGGAGGCAGTGAGAACCAGCATTACTTTTCCCCGCTGGCACCTTTGCTGTGGCAGCAAAAGCTGGACGTTTGTCTTTTTTGCTCCGGAGGCTGCCGAAAGCGAAAACAGGTGCTTTTGAGGATGGAGTCCGCAGGAAAGCAGAGAGGGCCAAATTGTCTGTGGCATTTGAAAGGGTTCCAGGAGGCAGTGAGAACCAGCATTACTTTTCCCCGCTGGCACCTTTGTTGTGGCAGCAAAAGCTGGACGTTTGTCTTTTTTGCTCCGGAGGCTGCCGAAAGCGAAAACAGGTGCTTTTGAGGATGGAGTCCGCAGGAAAGCAGAGAGGGCCAAATTGTCTGGGGCATTTGAAAGGGTTCCAGGAGGCAGTGAGAACCAGCATTACTTTTCCCCGCTGGCACCTTTGCTGTGGCAGCAAAAGCTGGACGTTTGTCTTTTTTGCTCCGGAGGCTGCCGAAAGCGAAAACAGGTGCTTTTGAGGATGGAGTCCGCAGGAAAGCAGAGAGGGCCAAATTGTCTGTGGCATTTGAAAGGGTTCCAGGAGGCAGTGAGAACCAGCATTACTTTTCCCCGCTGGCACCTTTGCTGTGGCAGCAAAAGCTGGACGTTTGTCTTTTTTGCTCCGGAGGCTGCCGAAAGCGAAAACAGGTGCTTTTGAGGATGGAGTCCGCAGGAAAGCAGAGAGGGCCAAATTGTCTGTGGCATTTGAAAGGGTTCCAGGAGGCAGTGAGAACCAGCATTACTTTTCCCCGCTGGCACCTTTGCTGTGGCAGCAAAAGCTGGACGTTTGTCTTTTTTGCTCCGGAGGTTGCCGAAAGCGAAAACAGGTGCTTTTGAGGATGGAGTCCGCAGGAAAGCAGAGAGGGCCAAAATGTCTGTGGCATTTGAAGAGGTTCCAGGAGGCAGTGAGAACCAGCATTACTTTTCCCCGCTGGCACCTTTGCTGTGGCAGCAAAAGCTGGACGTTTGTCTTTTTTGCTCCGGAGGCTGCCGAAAGCGAAAACAGGTGCTTTTGAGGATGGAGTCCGCAGGAAAGCAGAGAGGGCCAAATTGTCTGGGGCATTTGAAGGAGTTCCAGGAGGCAGTGAGAACCAGCATTACTTTTCCCCGCTGGCACCTTTGCTGTGGCAGCAAAAGCTGGACGTTTGTCTTTTTTGCTCCGGAGGCTGCCGAAAGCGAAAACAGGTGCTTTTGAGGATGGAGTCCGCAGGAAAGCAGAGAGGGCCAAATTGTCTGTGGCATTTGAAAGGGTTCCAGGAGGCAGTGAGAACCAGCATTACTTTTCCCCGCTGGCACCTTTGCTGTGGCAGCAAAAGCTGGACGTTTGTCTTTTTTTGCTCCGGAGGCTGCCGAAAGCGAAAACAGGTTCTTTTGAGGATGGAGTCCGCAGGAAAGCAGAGAGGGCCAAATTGTCTGTGGCATTTGAAAGGGTTCCAGGAGGCAGTGAGAACCAGCATTACTTTTCCCCGCTGGCACCTTTGCTGTGGCAGCAAAAGCTGGACGTTTGTCTTTTTTTGCTCCGGAGGCTGCCGAAAGCGAAAATAGGTTCTTTTGAGAATGGAGTCCGCAGTAAAGCAGAGAGGGCCAAATTGTCTGTGGCATTTGAAAGGGTTCCAGGAGGCAGTGAGAACCAGCATTACTTTTCCCCGCTGGCACCTTTGCTGTGGCAGCAAAAGCTGGACGTTTGTCTTTTTTGCTCCGGAGGCTGCCGAAAGCGAAAACAGGTGCTTTTGAGGATGGAGTCCGCAGGAAAGCAGAGAGGGCCAAATTGTCTGGGGCATTTGAAAGGGTTCCAGGAGGCAGTGAGAACCAGCATTACTTTTCCCCGCTGGCACCTTTGCTGTGGCAGCAAAAGCTGGACGTTTGTCTTTTTTGCTCCGGAGGTTGCCGAAAGCGAAAACAGGTGCTTTTGAGGATGGAGTCCGCAGGAAAGCAGAGAGGGCCAAAATGTCTGTGGCATTTGAAGAGGTTCCAGGAGGCAGTGAGAACCAGCATTACTTTTCCCCGCTGGCACCTTTGCTGTGGCAGCAAAAGCTGGACGTTTGTCTTTTTTGCTCCGGAGGCTGCCGAAAGCGAAAACAGGTGCTTTTGAGGATGGAGTCCGCAGGAAAGCAGAGAGGGCCAAATTGTCTGGGGCATTTGAAGGAGTTCCAGGAGGCAGTGAGAACCAGCATTACTTTTCCCCGCTGGCACCTTTGCTGTGGCAGCAAAAGCTGGACGTTTGTCTTTTTTGCTCCGGAGGCTGCCGAAAGCGAAAACAGGTGCTTTTGAGGATGGAGTCCGCAGGAAAGCAGAGAGGGCCAAATTGTCTGTGGCATTTGAAAGGGTTCCAGGAGGCAGTGAGAACCAGCATTACTTTTCCCCGCTGGCACCTTTGCTGTGGCAGCAAAAGCTGGACGTTTGTCTTTTTTTGCTCCGGAGGCTGCCGAAAGCGAAAACAGGTTCTTTTGAGGATGGAGTCCGCAGGAAAGCAGAGAGGGCCAAATTGTCTGTGGCATTTGAAAGGGTTCCAGGAGGCAGTGAGAACCAGCATTACTTTTCCCCGCTGGCACCTTTGCTGTGGCAGCAAAAGCTGGACGTTTGTCTTTTTTTGCTCCGGAGGCTGCCGAAAGCGAAAATAGGTTCTTTTGAGAATGGAGTCCGCAGTAAAGCAGAGAGGGCCAAATTGTCTGTGGCATTTGAAAGGGTTCCAGGAGGCAGTGAGAACCAGCATTACTTTTCCCCGCTGGCACCTTTGCTGTGGCAGCAAAAGCTGGACGTTTGTCTTTTTTGCTCCGGAGGCTGCCGAAAGCGAAAACAGGTGCTTTTGAGGATGGAGTCCGCAGGAAAGCAGAGAGGGCCAAATTGTCTGGGGCATTTGAAAGGGTTCCAGGAGGCAGTGAGAACCAGCATTACTTTTCCCCGCTGGCACCTTTGCTGTGGCAGCAAAAGCTGGACGTTTGTCTTTTTTGCTCCGGAGGCTGCCGAAAGCGAAAACAGGTGCTTTTGAGGATGGAGTCCGCAGGAAAGCAGAGAGGGCCAAATTGTCTGGGGCATTTGAACAGGTTCCAGGAGGCAGTGAGAACCAGCATTACTTTTCCCCGCTGGCACCTTTGCTGTGGCAGCAAAAGCTGGACGTTTGTCTTTTTTGCTCCGGAGGCTGCCGAAAGCGAAAACAGGTGCTTTTGAGGATGGAGTCCGCAGGAAAGCAGAGAGGGCCAAATTGTCTGTGGCATTTGAAAGGGTTCCAGGAGGCAGTGAGAACCAGCATTACTTTTCCCCGCTGGCACCTTTGCTGTGGCAGCAAAAGCTGGACGTTTGTCTTTTTTGCTCCGGAGGCTGCCGAAAGCGAAAATAGGTGCTTTTGAGGATGGAGTCCGCAGGAAAGCAGAGAGGGCCAAATTGTCTGTGGCATTTGAAAGAGTTCCAGGAGGCAGTGAGAACCAGCATCACTTTTCCCCGCTGGCACCTTTGCTGTGGCAGCAAAAGCTGGACGTTTGTCTTTTTATCACCGGAGGGCGCCGAAAGTGAAAAAAGGCGCTTTTGAGGATAGAGTCCGCAGGAAAGCAGAGAGGGCTTAATTGTCTGGGGCATTTGAAAGGGTTCCAGGAGGCAGTGAGAACCAGCATTACTTTTCCCCGCTGGCACCTTTGCTGTGGCAGCAAAAGCTGGACGTTTGTCTTTTTTGCTCCGGAGGCTGCCGAAAGCGAAAACAGGTGCTTTTGAGGATGGAGTCCGCAGGAAAGCAGAGAGGGCCAAATTGTCTGTGGCATTTGAAAGGGTTCCAGGAGGCAGTGAGAACCAGCATTACTTTTCCCCGCTGGCACCTTTGCTGTGGCAGCAAAAGCTGGACGTTTGTCTTTTTTGCTCCGGAGGCTGCCGAAAGCGAAAACAGGTGCTTTTGAGGATGGAGTCCGCAGGAAAGCAGAGAGGGCCAAATTGTCTGGGGCATTTGAAAGAGTTCCAGGAGGCAGTGAGAACCAGCATCACTTTTCCCCGCTGGCACCTTTGCTGTGGCAGCAAAAGCTGGACGTTTGTCTTTTTACCACCGGAGGGCGCCGAAAGTGAAAAAAGTCGCTTTTGAGGATAGAGTCCGCAGGAAAGCAGAGAGGGCTTAATTGTCTGCGGCATTTGAAAGGGTTCCAGGAGGCAGTGAGAACCAGCATTACTTTTCCCCGCTGGCACCTTTGCTGTGGCAGCAAAAGCTGGACGTTTGTCTTTTTTGCTCCGGAGGCTGCCGAAAGCGAAAACAGGTGCTTTTGAGGATGGAGTCCGCAGGAAAGCAGAGAGGGCCAAATTGTCTGTGGCATTTGAAAGGGTTCCAGGAGGCAGTGAGAACCAGCATTACTTTTCCCCGCTGGCACCTTTGCTGTGGCAGCAAAAGCTGGACGTTTGTCTTTTTTTGCTCCGGAGGCTGCCGAAAGCGAAAACAGGTGCTTTTGAGGATGGAGTCCGCAGGAAAGCAGAGAGGGCCAAATTGTCTGTGGCATTTGAAAGGGTTCCAGGAGGCAGTGAGAACCAGCATTACTTTTCCCCGCTGGCACCTTTGCTGTGGCAGCAAAAGCTGGACGTTTGTCTTTTTTTCTCCGGAGGCTGCCGAAAGCGAAAACAGGTGCTTTTGAGGATGGAGTCCGCAGGAAAGCAGAGAGGGCCAAATTGTCTGTGGCATTTGAAAGGGTTCCAGGAGGCAGTGAGAACCAGCATTACTTTTCCCCGCTGGCACCTTTGCTGTGGCAGCAAAAGCTGGACGTTTGTCTTTTTTGCTCCGGAGGTTGCCGAAAGCGAAAACAGGTGCTTTTGAGGATGGAGTCCGCAGGAAAGCAGAGAGGGCCAAATTGTCTGGGGCATTTGAAGGAGTTCCAGGAGGCAGTGAGAACCAGCATTACTTTTCCCCGCTGGCACCTTTGCTGTGGCAGCAAAAGCTGGACGTTTGTCTTTTTTGCTCCGGAGGCTGCCGAAAGCGAAAACAGGTGCTTTTGAGGATGGAGTCCGCAGGAAAGCAGAGAGGGCCAAATTGTCTGTGGCATTTGAAAGGGTTCCAGGAGGCAGTGAGAACCAGCATTACTTTTCCCCGCTGGCACCTTTGCTGTGGCAGCAAAAGCTGGACGTTTGTCTTTTTTTGCTCCGGAGGCTGCCGAAAGCGAAAACAGGTGCTTTTGAGGATGGAGTCCGCAGGAAAGCAGAGAGGGCCAAATTGTCTGTGGCATTTGAAAGGGTTCCAGGAGGCAGTGAGAACCAGCATTACTTTTCCCCGCTGGCACCTTTGCTGTGGCAGCAAAAGCTGGACGTTTGTCTTTTTTGCTCCGGAGGCTGCCGAAAGCGAAAACAGGTGCTTTTGAGGATGGAGTCCGCAGGAAAGCAGAGAGGGCCAAATTGTCTGTGGCATTTGAAAGGGTTCCAGGAGGCAGTGAGAACCAGCATTACTTTTCCCCGCTGGCACCTTTGCTGTGGCAGCAAAAGCTGGACGTTTGTCTTTTTTGCTCCGGAGGTTGCCGAAAGCGAAAACAGGTGCTTTTGAGGATGGAGTCCGCAGGAAAGCAGAGAGGGCCAAATTGTCTGGGGCATTTGAAGGAGTTCCAGGAGGCAGTGAGAACCAGCATTACTTTTCCCCGCTGGCACCTTTGCTGTGGCAGCAAAAGCTGGACGTTTGTCTTTTTTGCTCCGGAGGCTGCCGAAAGCGAAAACAGGTGCTTTTGAGGATGGAGTCCGCAGGAAAGCAGAGAGGGCCAAATTGTCTGTGGCATTTGAAAGGGTTCCAGGAGGCAGTGAGAACCAGCATCACTTTTCCCCGCTGGCACCTTTGCTGTGGCAGCAAAAGCTGGACGTTTGTCTTTTTTGCTCCGGAGGCTGCCGAAAGCGAAAATAGGTGCTTTTGAGGATGGAGTCCGCAGGAAAGCAGAGAGGGCCAAATTGTCTGTGGCATTTGAAAGAGTTCCAGGAGGCAGTGAGAACCAGCATCACTTTTCCCCGCTGGCACCTTTGCTGTGGCAGCAAAAGCTGGACGTTTGTCTTTTTATCACCGGAAGGCGCCGAAAGTGAAAAAAGGCGCTTTTGAGGATAGAGTCCGCAGGAAAGCAGAGAGGGCTTAATTGTCTGGGGCATTTGAAAGGGTTCCAGGAGGCAGTGAGAACCAGCATTACTTTTCCCCGCTGGCACCTTTGCTGTGGCAGCAAAAGCTGGACGTTTGTCTTTTTTGCTCCGGAGGCTGCCGAAAGCGAAAACAGGTGCTCTTGAGGATGGAGTCCGCAGGAAAGCAGAGAGGGCCAAATTGTCTGTGGCATTTGAAAGGGTTCCAGGAGGCAGTGAGAACCAGCATTACTTTTCCCCGCTGGCACCTTTGCTGTGGCAGCAAAAGCTGAACGTTTGTCTTTTTTGCTCCGGAGGCTGCCGAAAGCGAAAACAGGTGCTTTTGAGGATGGAGTCCGCAGGAAAGCGGAGAGGGCCAAATTGTCTGTGGCATTTGAAAGGGTTCCAGGAGGCAGTGAGAACCAGCATTACTTTTCCCCGCTGGCACCTTTGCTGTGGCAGCAAAAGCTGGACGTTTGTCTTTTTTGCTCCGGAGGCTGCCGAAAGCGAAAACAGGTGCTTTTGAGGATGAAGTCCGCAGGAAAGCAGAGAGGGCCAAATTGTCTGTGGCATTTGAAAGAGTTCCAGGAGGCAGTGAGAAGCAGCATCACTTTTCCCCGCTGGCACCTTTGCTGTGGCAGCAAAAGCTGGACGTTTGTCTTTTTACTACCGGAGGGCGCCGAAAGTGAAAAAAGTCGCTTTTGAGGATAGAGTCCGCAGGAAAGCAGAGAGGGCTTAATTGTCTGTGGCATTTGAAAGGGTTCCAGGAGGCAGTGAGAACCAGCATTACTTTTCCCCGCTGGCACCTTTGCTGTGGCAGCAAAAGCTGGACGTTTGTCTTTTTTGCTCCGGAGGCTGCCGAAAGCGAAAACAGGTGCTTTTGAGGATGGAGTCCGCAGGAAAGCAGAGAGGGCCAAATTGTCTGTGGCATTTGAAAGGGTTCCAGGAGGCAGTGAGAACCAGCATTACTTTTCCCCGCTGGCACCTTTGCTGTGGCAGCAAAAGGTGGACGTTTGTCTTTTTTTGCTCCGGAGGCTGCCGAAAGCGAAAACAGGTGCTTTTGAGGATGGAGTCCGCAGGAAAGCAGAGAGGGCCAAATTGTCTGTGGCATTTGAAAGGGTTCCAGGAGGCAGTGAGAACCAGCATTACTTTTCCCCGCTGGCACCTTTGCTGTGGCAGCAAAAGCTGGACGTTTGTCTTTTTTGCTCCGGAGGCTGCCGAAAGCGAAAACAGGTGCTTTTGAGGATGGAGTCCGCAGGAAAGCAGAGAGGGCCAAATTGTCTGTGGCATTTGAAAGGGTTCCAGGAGGCAGTGAGAACCAGCATTACTTTTCCCCGCTGGCACCTTTGCTGTGGCAGCAAAAGCTGGACGTTTGTCTTTTTTGCTCCGGAGGTTGCCGAAAGCGAAAACAGGTGCTTTTGAGGATGGAGTCCGCAGGAAAGCAGAGAGGGCCAAATTGTCTGGGGCATTTGAAGGAGTTCCAGGAGGCAGTGAGAACCAGCATTACTTTTCCCCGCTGGCACCTTTGCTGTGGCAGCAAAAGCTGGACGTTTGTCTTTTTTGCTCCGGAGGCTGCCGAAAGCGAAAACAGGTGCTTTTGAGGATGGAGTCCGCAGGAAAGCAGAGAGGGCCAAATTGTCTGTGGCATTTGAAAGGGTTCCAGGAGGCAGTGAGAACCAGCATTACTTTTCCCCGCTGGCACCTTTGCTGTGGCAGCAAAAGCTGGACGTTTTTCTTTTTTTGCTCCGGAGGCTGCCGAAAGCGAAAATAGGTTCTTTTGAGGATGGAGTCCGCAGGAAAGCAGAGAGGGCCAAATTGTCTGTGGCATTTGAAAGGGTTCCAGGAGGCAGTGAGAACCAGCATTACTTTTCCCCGCTGGCACCTTTGCTGTGGCAGCAAAAGCTGGACGTTTGTCTTTTTTGCTCCGGAGGCTGCCGAAAGCGAAAACAGGTGCTTTTGAGGATGGAGTCCGCAGGAAAGCAGAGAGGGCCAAATTGTCTGGGGCATTTGAAAGGGTTCCAGGAGGCAGTGAGAATCAGCATTACTTTTCCCCGCTGGCACCTTTGCTGTGGCAGCAAAAGCTGGACGTTTGTCTTTTTTGCTCCGGAGGTTGCCGAAAGCGAAAACAGGTGCTTTTGAGCATGGAGTCCGCAGGAAAGCAGAGAGGGCCAAATTGTCTGTGGCATTTGAAAGGGTTCCAGGAGGCAGTGAGAACCAGCATTACTTTTCC
The DNA here is from genome assembly GCF_965231255.1 of Vanellus vanellus. NCBI lineage: Eukaryota > Metazoa > Chordata > Aves > Charadriiformes > Charadriidae > Vanellus > Vanellus vanellus. Next base: position 51,852 of record NW_028128036.1, read on the forward strand.
CCGCTGGCACCTTTGCTGTGGCAGCAAAAGCTGGACGTTTGTCTTTTTTGCTCTGGAGGTTGCCGAAAGCGAAAACAGGTGCTTTTGAGGATGGAGTCCGCAGGAAAGCAGAGAGGGCTAAAATGTCTGTGGCATTTGAAGAGGTTCCTGGAGGCAGTGAGAACCAGCATTACTTTTCCCCGCTGGCACCTTTGCTGTGGCAGCAAAAGCTGGACGTTTGTCTTTTTTGCTCCGGAGGCTGCCGAAAGCGAAAAGAGGTGCTTTTGAAGATGGAGTCCGCAGGAAAGCAGAGAGAGCCAAATTGTCTGGGGCATTTGAAAGAGTTCCAGGAGGCAGTGAGAACCAGCATCACTTTTCCCCGCTGGCACCTTTGCTGTGGCAGCAAAAGCTGGACGTTTGTCTTTTTACCACCGGAGGGCGCCGAAAGTGAAAAAAGTCGCTTTTGAGGATAGAGTCCGCAGGAAAGCAGAGAGGGCTTAATTGTCTGGGGCATTTGAAAGGGTTCCAGGAGGCAGTGAGAACCAGCATTACTTTTCCCCGCTGGCACCTTTGCTGTGGCAGCAAAAGCTGGACGTTTGTCTTTTTTGCTCCGGAGGCTGCCGAAAGCGAAAACAGGTGCTTTTGAGGATGCAGTCCGCAGGAAAGCAGAGAGGGCCAAATTGTCTGTGGCATTTGAAAGGGTTCCAGGAGGCAGTGAGAACCAGCATTACTTTTCCCCGCTGGCACCTTTGCTGTGGCAGCAAAAGCTGGACGTTTGTCTTTTTTGCTCCGGAGGCTGCCGAAAGCGAAAACAGGTGCTTTTGAGGATGGAGTCCGCAGGAAAGCAGAGAGGGCCAAATTGTCTGTGGCATTTGAAAGGGTTCCAGGAGGCAGTGAGAACCAGCATTACTTTTCCCCGCTGGCACCTTTGCTGTGGCAGCAAAAGCTGGACGTTTGTCTTTTTTGCTCCGGAGGCTGCCGAAAGCGAAAACAGGTGCTTTTGAGGATGGAGTCCGCAGGAAAGCAGAGAGGGCCAAATTGTCTGTGGCATTTGAAAGGGTTCCAGGAGGCAGTGAGAACCAGCATTACTTTTCCCCGCTGGCACCTTTGCTGTGGCAGCAAAAGCTGGACGTTTGTCTTTTTTGCTCCGGAGGCTGCCGAAAGCGAAAACAGGTGCTTTTGAGGATGGAGTCCGCAGGAAAGCAGAGAGGGCCAAATTGTCTGTGGCATTTGAAAGGGTTCCAGGAGGCAGTGAGAACCAGCATTACTTTTCCCCGCTGGCACCTTTGCTGTGGCAGCAAAAGCTGGACGTTTGTCTTTTTTGCTCCGGAGGTTGCCAAAAGCGAAAACAGGTGCTTTTGAGGATGGAGTCCGCAGGAAAGCAGAGAGGGCCGAATTGTCTGGGGCATTTGAAGAGGTTCCAGGAGGCAGTGAGAACCAGCATTACTTTTCCCCGCTGGCACCTTTGCTGTGGCAGCAAAAGCTGGACGTTTGTCTTTTTTGCTCCGGAGGCTGCCGAAAGCGAAAACAGGTGCTTTTGAGGATGGAGTCCGCAGGAAAGCAGAGAGGGCCAAATTGTCTGTGGCATTTGAAAGGGTTCCAGGAGGCAGTGAGAACCAGCATTACTTTTCCCCGCTGGCACCTTTGTTGTGGCAGCAAAAGCTGGACGTTTGTCTTTTTTGCTCCGGAGGCTGCCGAAAGCGAAAACAGGTGCTTTTGAGGATGGAGTCCGCAGGAAAGCAGAGAGGGCCAAATTGTCTGGGGCATTTGAAAGGGTTCCAGGAGGCAGTGAGAACGAGCATTACTTTTCCCCGCTGGCACCTTTGCTGTGGCAGCAAAAGCTGGACGTTTGTCTTTTTTGCTCCGGAGGCTGCCGAAAGCGAAAACAGGTGCTTTTGAGGATGGAGTCCGCAGGAAAGCAGAGAGGGCCAAATTGTCTGTGGCATTTGAAAGGGTTCCAGGAGGCAGTGAGAACCAGCATTACTTTTCCCCGCTGGCACCTTTGCTGTGGCAGCAAAAGCTGGACGTTTGTCTTTTTTGCTCTGGAGGTTGCCGAAAGCGAAAACAGGTGCTTTTGAGGATGGAGTCCGCAGGAAAGCAGAGAGGGCCAAAATGTCTGTGGCATTTGAAGAGGTTCCAGGAGGCAGTGAGAACCAGCATTACTTTTCCCCGCTGGCACCTTTGCTGTGGCAGCAAAAGCTGGACGTTTGTCTTTTTTGCTCCGGAGGCTGCCGAAAGCGAAAACAGGTGCTTTTGAGGATGGAGTCCGCAGGAAAGCAGAGAGAGCCAAATTGTCTGGGGCATTTGAAAGAGTTCCAGGAGGCAGTGAGAAGCAGCATCACTTTTCCCCGCTGGCACCTTTGCTGTGGCAGCAAAAGCTGGACGTTTGTCTTTTTACCACCGGAGGGCGCCGAAAGTGAAAAAAGTCGCTTTTGAGGATAGAGTCCGCAGGAAAGCAGAGAGGGCTTAATTGTCTGTGGCATTTGAAAGGGTTCCAGGAGGCAGTGAGAACCAGCATTACTTTTCCCCGCTGGCACCTTTGCTGTGGCAGCAAAAGCTGGACGTTTGTCTTTTTTGCTCCGGAGGCTGCCGAAAGCGAAAACAGGTGCTTTTGAGGATGGAGTCCGCAGGAAAGCAGAGAGGGCCAAATTGTCTGTGGCATTTGAAGAGGTTCCAGGAGGCAGTGAGAACCAGCATTACTTTTCCCCGCTGGCACCTTTGCTATGGCAGCAAAAGCTGGACGTTTGTCTTTTTTGCTCTGGAGGTTGCCGAAAGCGAAAACAGGTGCTTTTGAGGATGGAGTCCGCAGGAAAGCAGAGAGGGCCAAATTGTCTGGGGCATTTGAACAGGTTCCAGGAGGCAGTGAGAACCAGCATTACTTTTCCCCGCTGGCACCTTTGCTGTGGCAGCAAAAGCTGGACGTTTGTCTTTTTTGCTCCGGAGGCTGCCGAAAGCGAAAACAGGTGCTTTTGAGGATGGAGTCCGCAGGAAAGCAGAGAGGGCCAAATTGTCTGTGGCATTTGAAAGGGTTCCAGGAGGCAGTGAGAACCAGCATTACTTTTCCCCGCTGGCACCTTTGCTGTGGCAGCAAAAGCTGGACGTTTGTCTTTTTTGCTCCGGAGGCTGCCGAAAGCGAAAACAGGTGCTTTTGAGGATGGAGTCCGCAGGAAAGCAGAGAGGGCCAAAATGTCTGTGGCATTTGAAGAGGTTCCAGGAGGCAGTGAGAACCAGCATTACTTTTCCCCGCTGGCACCTTTGTTGTGGCAGCAAAAGCTGGACGTTTGTCTTTTTTGCTCCGGAGGCTGCCGAAAGCGAAAACAGGTGCTTTTGAGGATGGAGTCCGCAGGAAAGCAGAGAGAGCCAAATTGTCTGGGGCATTTGAAAGAGTTCCAGGAGGCAGTGAGAACCAGCATCACTTTTCCCCGCTGGCACCTTTGCTGTGGCAGCAAAAGCTGGGACGTTTGTCTTTTTACCACCGGAGGGCGCCGAAAGTGAAAAAAGTCGCTTTTGAGGATAGAGTCCGCAGGAAAGCAGAGAGGGCTTAATTGTCTGGGGCATTTGAAAGGGTTCCAGGAGGCAGTGAGAACCAGCATTACTTTTCCCCGCTGGCACCTTTGCTGTGGCAGCAAAAGCTGGACGTTTGTCTTTTTTGCTCCGGAGGCTGCCGAAAGCGAAAACAGGTGCTTTTGAGGATGGAGTCCGCAGGAAAGCAGAGAGGGCCAAATTGTCTGTGGCATTTGAAGAGGTTCCAGGAGGCAGTGAGAACCAGCATTACTTTTCCCCGCTGGCACCTTTGCTGTGGCAGCAAAAGCTGGACGTTTGTCTTTTTTGCTCCGGAGGCTGCCGAAAGCGAAAACAGGTGCTTTTGAGGATGGAGTCCGCAGGAAAGCAGAGAGGGCCAAATTGTCTGTGGCATTTGAAAGGGTTCCAGGAGGCAGTGAGAACCAGCATTACTTTTCCCCGCTGGCACCTTTGCTGTGGCAGCAAAAGCTGGACGTTTGTCTTTTTTGCTCTGGAGGTTGCCGAAAGCGAAAACAGGTGCTTTTGAGGATGGAGTCCGCAGGAAAGCAGAGAGGGCTAAAATGTCTGTGGCATTTGAAGAGGTTCCTGGAGGCAGTGAGAACCAGCATTACTTTTCCCCGCTGGCACCTTTGCTGTGGCAGCAAAAGCTGGACGTTTGTCTTTTTTGCTCCGGAGGCTGCCGAAAGCGAAAAGAGGTGCTTTTGAAGATGGAGTCCGCAGGAAAGCAGAGAGAGCCAAATTGTCTGGGGCATTTGAAAGAGTTCCAGGAGGCAGTGAGAACCAGCATCACTTTTCCCCGCTGGCACCTTTGCTGTGGCAGCAAAAGCTGGACGTTTGTCTTTTTACCACCGGAGGGCGCCGAAAGTGAAAAAAGTCGCTTTTGAGGATAGAGTCCGCAGGAAAGCAGAGAGGGCTTAATTGTCTGGGGCATTTGAAAGGGTTCCAGGAGGCAGTGAGAACCAGCATTACTTTTCCCCGCTGGCACCTTTGCTGTGGCAGCAAAAGCTGGACGTTTGTCTTTTTGCTCCGGAGGCTGCCGAAAGCGAAAACAGGTGCTTTTGAGGATGCAGTCCGCAGGAAAGCAGAGAGGGCCAAATTGTCTGTGGCATTTGAAAGGGTTCCAGGAGGCAGTGAGAACCAGCATTACTTTTCCCCGCTGGCACCTTTGCTGTGGCAGCAAAAGCTGGACGTTTGTCTTTTTTGCTCCGGAGGCTGCCGAAAGCGAAAACAGGTGCTTTTGAGGATGGAGTCCGCAGGAAAGCAGAGAGGGCCAAATTGTCTGTGGCATTTGAAAGGGTTCCAGGAGGCAGTGAGAACCAGCATTACTTTTCCCCGCTGGCACCTTTGCTGTGGCAGCAAAAGCTGGACGTTTGTCTTTTTTGCTCCGGAGGCTGCCGAAAGCGAAAACAGGTGCTTTTGAGGATGGAGTCCGCAGGAAAGCAGAGAGGGCCAAATTGTCTGTGGCATTTGAAAGGGTTCCAGGAGGCAGTGAGAACCAGCATTACTTTTCCCCGCTGGCACCTTTGCTGTGGCAGCAAAAGCTGGACGTTTGTCTTTTTTGCTCCGGAGGCTGCCGAAAGCGAAAACAGGTGCTTTTGAGGATGGAGTCCGCAGGAAAGCAGAGAGGGCCAAATTGTCTGTGGCATTTGAAAGGGTTCCAGGAGGCAGTGAGAACCAGCATTACTTTTCCCCGCTGGCACCTTTGCTGTGGCAGCAAAAGCTGGACGTTTGTCTTTTTTGCTCCGGAGGTTGCCAAAAGCGAAAACAGGTGCTTTTGAGGATGGAGTCCGCAGGAAAGCAGAGAGGGCCGAATTGTCTGGGGCATTTGAAGAGGTTCCAGGAGGCAGTGAGAACCAGCATTACTTTTCCCCGCTGGCACCTTTGCTGTGGCAGCAAAAGCTGGACGTTTGTCTTTTTTGCTCCGGAGGCTGCCGAAAGCGAAAACAGGTGCTTTTGAGGATGGAGTCCGCAGGAAAGCAGAGAGGGCCAAATTGTCTGTGGCATTTGAAAGGGTTCCAGGAGGCAGTGAGAACCAGCATTACTTTTCCCCGCTGGCACCTTTGTTGTGGCAGCAAAAGCTGGACGTTTGTCTTTTTTGCTCCGGAGGCTGCCGAAAGCGAAAACAGGTGCTTTTGAGGATGGAGTCCGCAGGAAAGCAGAGAGGGCCAAATTGTCTGGGGCATTTGAAAGGGTTCCAGGAGGCAGTGAGAACGAGCATTACTTTTCCCCGCTGGCACCTTTGCTGTGGCAGCAAAAGCTGGACGTTTGTCTTTTTTGCTCCGGAGGCTGCCGAAAGCGAAAACAGGTGCTTTTGAGGATGGAGTCCGCAGGAAAGCAGAGAGGGCCAAATTGTCTGTGGCATTTGAAAGGGTTCCAGGAGGCAGTGAGAACCAGCATTACTTTTCCCCGCTGGCACCTTTGCTGTGGCAGCAAAAGCTGGACGTTTGTCTTTTTTGCTCTGGAGGTTGCCGAAAGCGAAAACAGGTGCTTTTGAGGATGGAGTCCGCAGGAAAGCAGAGAGGGCCAAAATGTCTGTGGCATTTGAAGAGGTTCCAGGAGGCAGTGAGAACCAGCATTACTTTTCCCCGCTGGCACCTTTGCTGTGGCAGCAAAAGCTGGACGTTTGTCTTTTTTGCTCCGGAGGCTGCCGAAAGCGAAAACAGGTGCTTTTGAGGATGGAGTCCGCAGGAAAGCAGAGAGAGCCAAATTGTCTGGGGCATTTGAAAGAGTTCCAGGAGGCAGTGAGAAGCAGCATCACTTTTCCCCGCTGGCACCTTTGCTGTGGCAGCAAAAGCTGGACGTTTGTCTTTTTACCACCGGAGGGCGCCGAAAGTGAAAAAAGTCGCTTTTGAGGATAGAGTCCGCAGGAAAGCAGAGAGGGCTTAATTGTCTGTGGCATTTGAAAGGGTTCCAGGAGGCAGTGAGAACCAGCATTACTTTTCCCCGCTGGCACCTTTGCTGTGGCAGCAAAAGCTGGACGTTTGTCTTTTTTGCTCCGGAGGCTGCCGAAAGCGAAAACAGGTGCTTTTGAGGATGGAGTCCGCAGGAAAGCAGAGAGGGCCAAATTGTCTGTGGCATTTGAAGAGGTTCCAGGAGGCAGTGAGAACCAGCATTACTTTTCCCCGCTGGCACCTTTGCTATGGCAGCAAAAGCTGGACGTTTGTCTTTTTTGCTCTGGAGGTTGCCGAAAGCGAAAACAGGTGCTTTTGAGGATGGAGTCCGCAGGAAAGCAGAGAGGGCCAAATTGTCTGGGGCATTTGAACAGGTTCCAGGAGGCAGTGAGAACCAGCATTACTTTTCCCCGCTGGCACCTTTGCTGTGGCAGCAAAAGCTGGACGTTTGTCTTTTTTGCTCCGGAGGCTGCCGAAAGCGAAAACAGGTGCTTTTGAGGATGGAGTCCGCAGGAAAGCAGAGAGGGCCAAATTGTCTGTGGCATTTGAAAGGGTTCCAGGAGGCAGTGAGAACCAGCATTACTTTTCCCCGCTGGCACCTTTGCTGTGGCAGCAAAAGCTGGACGTTTGTCTTTTTTGCTCCGGAGGCTGCCGAAAGCGAAAACAGGTGCTTTTGAGGATGGAGTCCGCAGGAAAGCAGAGAGGGCCAAAATGTCTGTGGCATTTGAAGAGGTTCCAGGAGGCAGTGAGAACCAGCATTACTTTTCCCCGCTGGCACCTTTGTTGTGGCAGCAAAAGCTGGACGTTTGTCTTTTTTGCTCCGGAGGCTGCCGAAAGCGAAAACAGGTGCTTTTGAGGATGGAGTCCGCAGGAAAGCAGAGAGAGCCAAATTGTCTGGGGCATTTGAAAGAGTTCCAGGAGGCAGTGAGAACCAGCATCACTTTTCCCCGCTGGCACCTTTGCTGTGGCAGCAAAAGCTGGACGTTTGTCTTTTTACCACCGGAGGGCGCCGAAAGTGAAAAAAGTCGCTTTTGAGGATAGAGTCCGCAGGAAAGCAGAGAGGGCTTAATTGTCTGGGGCATTTGAAAGGGTTCCAGGAGGCAGTGAGAACCAGCATTACTTTTCCCCGCTGGCACCTTTGCTGTGGCAGCAAAAGCTGGACGTTTGTCTTTTTTGCTCCGGAGGCTGCCGAAAGCGAAAACAGGTGCTTTTGAGGATGGAGTCCGCAGGAAAGCAGAGAGGGCCAAATTGTCTGTGGCATTTGAAGAGGTTCCAGGAGGCAGTGAGAACCAGCATTACTTTTCCCCGCTGGCACCTTTGCTGTGGCAGCAAAAGCTGGACGTTTGTCTTTTTTGCTCCGGAGGCTGCCGAAAGCGAAAACAGGTGCTTTTGAGGATGGAGTCCGCAGGAAAGCAGAGAGGGCCAAATTGTCTGTGGCATTTGAAAGGGTTCCAGGAGGCAGTGAGAACCAGCATTACTTTTCCCCGCTGGCACCTTTGCTGTGGCAGCAAAAGCTGGACGTTTGTCTTTTTTGCTCCGGAGGCTGCCGAAAGCGAAAACAGGTGCTTTTGAGGATGGAGTCCGCAGGAAAGCAGAGAGGGCCAAATTGTCTGTGGCATTTGAAAGGGTTCCAGGAGGCAGTGAGAACCAGCATTACTTTTCCCCGCTGGCACCTTTGCTGTGGCAGCAAAAGCTGGACGTTTGTCTTTTTTGCTCCGGAGGTTGCCGAAAGCGAAAACAGGTGCTTTTGAGGATGGAGTCCGCAGGAAAGCAGAGAGGGCCGAATTGTCTGGGGCATTTGAAGAGGTTCCAGGAGGCAGTGAGAACCAGCATTACTTTTCCCCGCTGGCACCTTTGCTGTGGCAGCAAAAGCTGGACGTTTGTCTTTTTACCACCGGAGGGCGCCGAAAGTGAAAAAAGTCGCTTTTGAGGATAGAGTCCGCAGGAAAGCAGAGAGGGCTTAATTGTCTGGGGCATTTGAAAGGGTTCCAGGAGGCAGTGAGAACCAGCAGTACTTTTCCCCGCTGGCACCTTTGCTGTGGCAGCAAAAGCTGGACGTTTGTCTTTTTTGCTCCGGAGGCTGCCGAAAGCGAAAACAGGTGCTTTTGAGGATGAGTCCGCAGGAAAGCAGAGAGGCCAAATTGTCTGTGGCATTTGAAGAGGTTCCAGGAGGCAGTGAGAACCAGCATTACTTTTCCCCGCTGGCACCTTTGCTGTGGCAGCAAAAGCTGGACGTTTGTCTTTTTTTGCTCCGGAGGCTGCCGAAAGCGAAAACAGTGCTTTTGAGGATGGAGTCCGCAGGAAAGCAGAGAGGCCAAATTGTCTGTGGCATTTGAAAGGGTTCCAGGAGGCAGTGAGACCAGCATTACTTTTCCCCGCTGGCACCTTTGCTGTGGCAGCAAAAGCTGGACGTTTGTCTTTTTTGCTCGGAGGCTGCCGAAAGCGAAAACAGGTGCTTTGAGGATGGAGTCCGCAGGAAAGCAGAGAGGGCCAAATGTCTGGGGCATTTGAAAGGGTTCCAAGGAGGCAGTGAGAACCAGCATTACTTTTCCCCGCTGGCACCTTTGCTGTGGCAGGCAAAAGCTGGGACGTTTGTCTTTTTTGCTCCGGAGGTTGCCGAAAGCGAAAAACAGGTGCTTTTGAGGATGGAGTCCGCAGGAAAGCAGAGAGGGCCGAATTGTCTGGGGCATTTGAAGAGGTTCCAGGAGGCAGTGAGAACCAGCATTACTTTTCCCCGCTGGCACCTTTGCTGTGGCAGCAAAAGCTGGACGTTTGTCTTTTTTGCTCCGGAGGCTGCCGAAAGCGAAAACAGGTGCTTTTGAGGATGAGTCCGCAGGAAAGCAGAGAGGGCCAAATTGTCTGTGGCATTTGAAAGGGTTCCAGGAGGCAGTGAGAACCAGCATTACTTTTCCCCGCTGGCACCTTTGTTGTGGCAGCAAAAGCTGGACGTTTGTCTTTTTTGCTCCGGAGGCTGCCGAAAGCGAAAACAGGTGCTTTTGAGGATGGAGTCCGCAGGAAAGCAGAGAGGGCCAAATGTCTGGGCATTTGAAGGGTTCCAGGAGGCAGTGAGAACCAGCATTACTTTTCCCCGCTGGCACCTTTGCTGTGGCAGCAAAAGCTGGAACGTTTGTCTTTTTGCTCCGGAGGCTGCCGAAAGCGAAAACAGGTGCTTTTGAGGATGGAGTCCGCAGAAAAGCAGAGAGGGCCAAATTGTCTGTGGCATTTGAAAGGGTTCCAGGAGGCAGTGAGAACCAGCATTACTTTTCCCCGCTGGCACCTTTGCTGTGGCAGCAAAAGCTGGACGTTTGTCTTTTTCTCTGGAGGTTGCCGAAAGCGAAAACAGGTGCTTTTGAGGATGGAGTCCGCAGGAAAGCAGAGAGGGCCAAAATGTCTGTGGCATTTGAAGAGGTTCCAGGAGGCAGTGAGAACCAGCATTACTTTTCCCGCTGGCACCTTTGCTGTGGCAGCAAAAGCTGGGACGTTTGTCTTTTTTGCTCCGGAGGCTGCCGAAAGCGAAAAACAGGGTGCTTTTGAGGATGGAGTCCGCAGGAAAGCAGAGAGAGGGCCAAATTGTCTGGGGCATTTGAAAGAAAAGAGTTCCAGG
>NW_028128035.1:0-41750 GCF_965231255.1 Vanellus vanellus
CAAAGGGAACCCACGTGGCCCCTCCCTCCCCCCCAAAAAGGGGGACACAGGTGCCCCCTCCCCCCCCCATAGGGGTCCTGCGACCCCCCCTTCCCCCCCGACACCCCCCCCAGGACCCAAATTCTGCCCCTCCCCCCACCCCAAAGGGAACCACGTGGCCCCTCCCTCCCCCCAAAGGGGACACAGGTGCCCCTCCCCCCCCATAGGGGTCCTAAGACCCCCCCTCCCCCCCACACCCCCCCCAGGACCCCAAATTCTACCCCTCCCCACCCCAAGAGGGGACCTACATGCCCCTCCCCCCCCCACAGGGACACATCTGCCCCCTCCCCCCCCCCCTCCCAGGGGACACACGTGGCCCCTCCCCCCCCCCAAAAAGAGACCCACGTGCCCCTCCCCCCCCCCAATTGCTTCATCGGAGGTTGGGGGGGGAGGGGCCCTCTTACCCAGAAGCCTTTGCGGCGCCCCTCCCCCCCTCGTATCACCCCCTCCCCCCATCATGGCCAATCCTGACCCCGTCACTCCGAGGGGGGGGGGGGGGGGGAGGGGGGGGGAAAGGTCACGGGTGACATCACAGGTGACATCGGCGGTGACATCAGGTGGCCTTGGAGGGGGACTGTGGCCCCAGGGGACACAGGCGCTCCCTGTGCCATGTCCCCACGTGTCATGGTGTCCCCATGGCCGTGGTGTCCCCTCCTCCCCACAGCTCTGATGTCCCCATGGCCGTGGTGTCCCCATGGCCATGGTGTCCCTCCTCCCCACATGTCATGGTGTCCCCATGGCCGTGGTGTCCCCATGGCCGTGGTGTCCCTCCTCCCCATAGCTCTGGTGTCCCCATGGCTGTGGTGTCCCCATGGCCGTGATGTCCCTCCTCCCCACATGTCATGGTGTCCCCATGGCTGTGGTGTCCCCATGGCCGTGGTGTCCCTCCTCCCCACAGCTCTGGTGTCCCCATGGCCGTGGTGTCCCCATGGCTGTGGTGTCCCTCCTCCCCATAGCTCTGCTGTCCCCATGGCTGTGGTGTCCCCATGGCCGTGGTGTCCCTCTTCCCCATAGCTCTGGTGTCCCCATGGCCATGGTGTCCCTCCTCCCCATAGCTCTGGTGTCCCCATGGCCGTGGTGTCCCCATGGCCGTGGTGTCCCTCCTCCCCATAGCTCTGGTGTCCCCATGGCCGTGGTGTCCCCATGGCCGTGGTGTCCCTCCTCCCCACAGCTCTGGTGTCCCCATGGCCGTGGTGTCCCTCCTCCCCACATGTCATGGTGTCCCCATGGCCGTGTGTCCCTCCTCCCCACATGTCATGGTGTCCCCATGGCCGTGGTGTCCCTCCTCCCCACATGTCATGGTGTCCCCATGGCCGTGGTGTCCCTCCTCCCCACATGTCATGGTGTCCCCATGGCCATGGTGTTCCTCCTCCCCACATGTCATGGTGTCCCCATGGCCGTGGTGTCCCCATGGCCATGGTGTCCCTCCTCCCCACAGCTCTGGTGTCCCCATGGCTGTGGTGTCCCTCCTCCCCACGTGTCATGGTGTCCCCATGGCCATGGTGTCCCTCCTCCCCATAGCTCTGGTGTCCCCATGGCTGTGGTGTCCCCATGGCCGTGGTGTCCCTTCTCCCCACAGCTCTGGTGTCCCCATGGCCGTGGTGTCCCCATGGCCGTGGTGTCCCTCCTCCCCACATGTCATGGTGTCCCCTTGGCCGTGGTGTCCCCATGGCCGTGGTGTCCCTCCTCCCCATAGCTCTGATGTCCCCATGGCCGTGGTGTCCCTCCTCCCCACAGCTCTGGTGTCCCCATGGCCGTGGTGTCCCCATGGCCGTGGTGTCCCTCCTCCCCACATGTCATGGTGTCCCCATGGCCGTGGTGTCCCCATGGCCGTGGTGTCCCTCCTCCCCACATGTCGTGGTGTCCCCATGGCTCTGGTGTCCCCATGGCCGTGGTGTCCCCATGGTCGGGGTGTCCCTTGTCCCCAAACTCAGTCCAAAGCTGTACAGGGGTGGGAGAGGAACCGCATTTATTCCCCGTGTCACCGTCCCCCACCCTGTGGCGCAGGGACGGGGGACAGAGGGGACACGGGGGACATAGGGGTCGGGAGCCACTGGGGAAACTGAGGCAGGGCCGGAGCAGATGGGAACAGGGATGGAGCAGAGACCAGATCCTGAGGTTGGGGGACACCTGGAGGAGCTTGGGGACATCTCAGGTGGGTTGGGGACATCTCAGGTGGGTTGGGGACATCTCGGGGTGGGGACGGGGACACCATGGGGAGGGTTGGGGATGGTCCAAGGAGGTTGGGGCCATCTCAGTGGGGTTGGGGCCATCTCAGGGGGGTTGGGGCCATCTTGGGGTGGGTTGGGGACACCATGGGGAGGGTTGGGGATGGTCCAAGGAGGTTGAGGCCATCTCAGGTGGGTTGGGGACATCTCGGGGTGAGGGTGGGGACACCATGGGGAGGGTTGGGGATGGTCCAAGGAGGTTGGGGCCATCTCAGGGGGGTTGGGGCCATCTTGGGGTGGGTTGGGGCCATCTCGGGGGGGTTGGGGCCATCTCAGGGAGGTTGGGGCCATCTTGGGGTGGGTTGGGGCCATCTCGGGGGGGTTGGGGACACCATGGGGAGGGTTGGGGATGGTCCAAGGGGGTTGGAGATATCTCGGGTGGGTTGGGGCCATCTCAGGGGGGTTGGGGCCATCTTGGGGTGGGTTGGGGCCATCTCGGGGGGGTTGGGAACACCATGGGGAGGGTTGGGGATGGTCCAAGGAGGTTGGGGCCATCTCAGGGGGGTTGGGGACACCATGGGGAGGGTTGGGGACACCATGGGGAGGGTTGGGGATGGTCCAAGGAGGTTGGGGCCATCTCAGGGGGGTTGGGGCCATCTCGGGGGGGTTGGGGCCATCTCAGGGGGGTTGGGGCCATCTTGGGGTGGGTTGGGGCCATCTCGGGGGGGTTGGGGCCATCTCAGGGGTGTTGGGGCCATCTTGGGGTGGGTTGGGGACACCATGGGGAGGGTTGGGGATGGTCCAAGGAGGTTGGGGCCATCTCAGGGGGGTTGGGGCCATCTTGGGGTGGGTTGGGGCCATCTTGGGGTGGGTTGGGGCCATCTCAGGGGGGTTGGGGACACCATGGGGAGGGTTGGGGATGGTCCAAGGAGGTTGGGGCCATCTCAGGGGGGTTGGGGCCATCTTGGGGTGGGTTGGGGCCATCTTGGGGTGGGTTGGGGCCATCTCAGGGGGGTTGGGGACACCATGGGGAGGGTTGGGGATGGTCCAAGGGGGTTGGAGATATCTCGGGTGGGTTGGGGCCATCTCAGGGGGGTTGGGGCCATCTCGGGGGGGTTGGGGCCATCTCAGGGAGGTTGGGGCCATCTTGGGGTGGGTTGGGGCCATCTCAGGGGGGTTGGGGACACCATGGGGAGGGTTGGGGATGGTCCAAGGAGGTTGGGGCCATCTCAGGGGGGTTGGGGCCATCTTGGGGTGGGTTGGGGCCATCTCAGGGGGGTTGGGGACACCATGGGGAGGGTTGGGGATGGTCCAAGGGGGTTGGAGATATCTCGGGTGGGTTGGGGCCATCTCGGGTGGGTTGGGGCCATCTCAGGGGGGTTGAGGACATCTCGGGGGGGTTGAGGACATCTCAGGGGGGGTTGGGACCATCTGGGGTGGGTCAGATGGAGACGCTCTCCTGGACGCAGGTGGGGTCGAGGTAGGGGTAGGGCAGCGGGAGCCCCTCGTTGCGTCGCCGGATGCGCTGGGAGATGGTGGCCATGCGCTGCCGGAAGGTGGCCAGAAGGCGCCGGGGGGCTGCCCCACTGAAGAGCTCCTGCGAACGGGAGCCCAGCGGCCGCTGGGGGTCCAGGGGGCGTCAGAGGGGGTGGGGGTGGTCACTTGGGTGCCCTGGGGGGTCATGGGGGTTCGGGGTCCCATCAGGTCATGGGGGTCTTGGGGGTCCTGGGGGTTCTGGGGGGCGTCATGGAGGTCCTGGACCTTCTTGAGGTCATGGGGGGCCCTCATGGACACATGGGTCCCGTGGGGGGTCCTGGGGGTCCTGGGTCCCCTAGGGGGCCCTCTTGAGGTCATGGTGACCCCACTTGGCCACATGGGTCCCGTGGGGGGTCATGGAGGTCCTGGACCTTCTTGAGGTCATGGTGGGCCCACTTGGCCACATGGGTCCCGTGGGGGCTCCTGGGGGTCCTGGGTCCCCTGGGGGAGGTCATGGAGGTCCTGGACCTTCTTGAGGTCATGGTGGGCCCACTTGGCCACATGGGTCCCGTGGGGGGTCCTGGGGGTCCTGGATCCCCTGGGGGGCGTCATGGAGGTCCTGGACCTTCTTGAGGTCATGGTGGGCCCACTTGGCCACATGGGTCCCATAGGGGGTCCTGGGGGTCCTGGGTCCCCTAGTGGGGCTCATGGAGGTCCTGGACCTTCTTGAGGTCATGGTGGGCCCACTTGGCCACATGGGTCCCGTGGGGGGGTCATGGGGGTCATGGAGGTCCTGGACCTTCTTGAGGTCATGGTGGGCCCACTTGGCCACATGGGTCCCGTGGGGGGTCCTGGGGGTCCTGGGTCCCCTAGTGGGGCTCATGGAGGTCCTGGACCTTCTTGAGGTCATGGTGGGCCCACTTGACCACATGGGTCCCATAGGGGGTCCTGGGGGTCCTGGGTCCCCTAGGGGGCATCATGGAGGTCATGGACCTTCTTGAGGTCATGGTGGGCCCACTTGGACACATGGGTCCCGTGGGGGCTCCTGGGGGTTCTGGGTCCCCTGGGGGGGGTCATGGAGGTCCTGGACCTTCTTGAGGTCATGGTGGGCCCACTTGGCCACATGGGTCCCATAGGGGGTCCTGGGGGTCCTGGAGGTCCTGGACCTTCTTGAGGTCATGGTGGGCCCACTTGGCCACATGGGTCCCGTGGGGGGTCATGGGGGTCATGGAGGTCCTGGACCTTCTTGAGGTCATGGTGGGCCCACTTGGCCACATGGGTCCCGTGGGGGGTCATGGGGGTCATGGAGGTCCTGGACCTTCTTGAGGTCATGGTGACCCCACTTGGCCACATGGGTCCCGTGGGGGGTCATGGAGGTCCTGGACCTTCTTGAGGTCATGGTGGGCCCACTTGGCCACATAGGTCCCATAGGGGGTCCTGGGGGTCCTGGGTCCCCTAGGGGGCGTCATGGAGGTCCTGGACCTTCTTGAGGTCATGGTGGGCCCACTTGGCCACATGGGTCCCGTGGGGGGTCATGGGGGTCATGGAGGTCCTGGACCTTCTTGAGGTCATGGTGGGCCCACTTGGCCACATGGGTCCCGTGGGGGCTCCTGGGGGTCTTGGGACAGCTGGGGGTCACGGTGTGGTCCTGGACCTTCTTGGGGGTCCCACCCCCACCGCCCGCGTCCCCCCTCACCGGTTCTCCGCTCTCGTAGCTGACGACGCTGAGCAGGGCCAGGAGGGCGCCGGTGGCCTCGGGGGACGGGAGGGTGGCCAAGAGCAGCTCGGGGGTGGCCTCCTCTTCGTTGCGCGGTGGTGGCCGCCGTAGCGTCCCCGGCGTGTTGGGCATCCAGGCGGCGTAGTCGTACTGGGGATGGTGGGAGCGGGTGGGATGAGGGAGGAGGGGGGGATGTTGGGGGTCACACACCGAAGCGGTCGGGTCCCCCAACCTCCTCTGGGGTCAACTGGGTGCCAAAAGGGCCACCAGGGTGTTTGTCATAGCCTCGAGTGCGCTGTGGCTACCAAGGTGGCTCCGTGGCCACCTTTGAGCCCTACACGGGTGCTTGGGGCTCTCCACCCTCCACGTGTCCCCATGGCCCCCCAGATGCCACCAAGGTGGCTCCATGGCCACCTCCAAGCCCTGCATGGCCACTTGGGGCTCTCCACCCCCCATGTCCCCCCAGGTGCCACCGCGGTGGCTCCATGGCCACCTCTGAGCCCTATATGGCCACTTGTGTCTCTCCACCCCCCATGTCCCCCCAGATGCCACCAAGGTGGTTCCATGGCCACCTCCGAGCCCTATATGGCCACTTGTGTCTCTCCACCCCCCATGTCCCCCCAGGTGCCACCAAGGTGGCTCCATATCCACCCCTGAGCCCTATATGGCCACTTGGGGCTCTCCATCCCCCCATGTCCCCCCAGATGCCACCAAGGTGGCTCCATGGCCACCTCCGAGCCCTACATGAGCACTTGGGTCTCTCCACACCCCATGTTTGTGTGGGTCCATGTCCCCCCAGATGCCACCAAGGTGGCTCCATGGCCACCTCCGAGCCCTATATGGCCACTTGTGTCTCTCCACCCCCCACGTCCCCCCAGATGCCACCAAGGTGGCTCCATGACCACCTCTGAGCCCTACATGGCCACTTGATGCTCTCCACCCCCCATGTCACCCCAGATGCCACCAAAGTGGCTCCATGGCCACCTCTGAGCCCCACATGGCCACTTGAGGCTCTCCACCCCCCATGTCACCCCAGATGCCACCAAGGTGGCTCCATGGCCACCTCCGAGCCCTATATGGCCACTTGTGTCTCTCCACCCCCCATGTTCCCCCAGATGCCACCAAGGTGGTTCCATGGCCACCTCTGAGCCCTATATGGCCACTTGTGTCTCTCCATCCCCCCATGTCCCCCCAGATGTCACCAAGGTGGCCCCGTGGCCACCTCCGAGCCCTACATGAGCACTTGGGTCTCTCCACACCCCATGTTAGTGTGGGTTCATGTCCCCCCAGATGCCACCAAGGTGGCTCCATGGCCACCTCCGAGGCCTATATGGCCACTTGTGTCTCTCCATCCCCCATGTCCCCCCAGATGCCACCAAGGTGGCTCCATGGCCACCTCCGAGCCCTATATGGCCACTTGTGTCTCTCCACACCGCATGTCCCCCCAGATGCCACCAAGGTGGCTCCATGTCCACCCCTGAGCCCTATATGGCCGCTTGTGTCTCTCCACCCCCCATGTCCCCCCAGATGCCACCAAGGTGGTTCCATGGCCACCCCTGAGCCCTATATGGCCACTTGTGTCTCTCCACCCCGCATGTCCCCCCAGATGCCACCAAGGTGGCTCCATGGCCACCTCCGAGCCCTATATGGCCACTTGAGGCTCTCCACCCCGCATGTCCCCCCAGATGCCACCAAGGTGGCTCCATGTCCACCCCTGAGCCCTACATGGCCACTTGATGCTCTCCACCCCCCATGTCACCCCAGATGCCACCAAAGTGGCTCCATGGCCACCCTTGAGCCCTATATGGCCACTTGAGGCTCTCCACCCCCCATGTCCTCCCAGATGCCACCAAGGTGGCTCCATGGCCACCTCTGAGCCCTATATGGCCACTTGTCTCTCTCCACCCCCCATGTCCCCCCAGATGCCAACAAGGTGGCTCCATGTCCACCCCTGAGCCCTATATGGCCACTTGTGTCTCTCCATCCCCCATGTCCCCCCAGATGCCACCAAGGTGGCCCCGTGGCCACCTCTGAGCCCTACATGGCCACTTGTGTCTCTCCATCCCCCATGTCCCCCCAGATGCCACCAAGGTGGCCCCGTGGCCACCTCCGAGCCCTACATGAGCACTTGGGGTCTCTCCACACCCCATGTTTGTGTGGGTCCATGTCCCCCCAGATGCCACCAAGGTGGCTCCATGGCCACCCCTGAGCCCTATATGGCCGCTTGTGTCTCTCCACCCCCCATGTCCCCCCAGATGCCACCAAGGTGGTTCCATGGCCACCTCTGAGCCCTATATGGCCACTTGTGTCTCTCCACCCCCCATGTCCCCCCAGATGCCACCAAGGTGGTTCCATGGCCACCTCTGAGCCCTATATGGCCACTTGTGTCTCTCCACCCCCCATGTCCCCCCAGATGCCACCAAGGTGGCTCCATGCCCACCCCTGAGCCCTATATGGCCACTTGTGTCTCTCCACCCCGCATGTCCCCCCAGATGCCACCAAGGTGGCTCCATGGCCACCTCCGAGCCCTATATGGCCACTTGTGTCTCTCCACCCCCCATGTCCCCCCAGATGCCACCAAGGTGGCTCCATGGCCACCTCCGAGCCCTATATGGCCACTTGTGTCTCTCCACCCCCCATGTCCCCCCAGATGCCACCAAGGTGGCTCCATGTCCACCCCTGAGCCCTATATGGCCGCTTGTGTCTCTCCACCCCCCATGTCCCCCCAGATGCCACCAAGGTCACTCCATGGCCACCCCTGAGCCCTATATGGCCACTTGTGTCTCTCCACCCCCCATGTCCCCCCAGATGCCACCAAGGTGGCTCCATGGCCACCTCCGAGCCCTATATGGCCACTTGTGTCTCTCCACCCCCCATGTCCCCCCAGATGCCACCAAGGTGGCTCCATGTCCACCCCTGAGCCCTATATGGCCGCTTGTGTCTCTCCACCCCCCATGTCCCCCCAGATGCCATCAAGGTCACTCCATGGCCACCCCTGAGCCCTATATGGCCACTTGTGTCTCTCCACCCCCCACGTCCCCACAGATGCCACCAAGGTGGTTCCATGGCCACCTCTGAGCCCTATATGGCCACTTGTGTCTCTCCACCCCCCATGTCCCCCCAGATGCCACCAAGGTGGCTCCATGGCCACCTCTGAGCCCTACATGGCCACTTGATGCTCTCCACCCCCCATGTCACCCCAGATGCCACCAAAGTGGCTCCATGGCCACCCTTGAGCCCTATATGGCCACTTGGGTCTCTCCATCCCCCCATGTCCCCCCAGATGTCACCAAGGTGGCCCCGTGGCCACCTCCGAGCCCTACATGAGCACTTGGGGTCTCTCCACACCCCATGTTTGTGTGGGTCCATGTCCCCCCAGATGCCACCAAGGTGGTTCCATGGCCACCTCCGAGCCCAACACAGGTGCTTGTGTCTCTTCACCCTCCAAGTTGCCCTGTGTCCCCCCATGTCCCCCCATGCGCCTCATGTCCCCACGTCCCCCCGGGTGTCACCTGGCCACTGTTGACGGCGGCGTGCCGGGCGGAGCAGCAGAAGATGATCATGGTGACGAACTTCACCAGCTCAGGGCGGCTGCAGAGCTTCGAGGGGAAACCTGGCAGGGGGAGGGCAGGAGGTCAGCCATGACCTCACCCCCCGGGGGCCACTCCCACCAGTGCCCCACATTTGGCCCCTCCCACCAATCCGCCATCTGGCACGGGCATGGCATGACCGCGGCCATCACATGCTCAGGTCATGGCATGACCATGGACACGACTACGCCCATCCCATGTCTTGACCATGACCATGGACATGACTACACCCATCCCACGTCTTGACCGTGACCATGGACATGACTACGCCCATCCCATGTCTTGACCGTGACCGTGGACATGACTACGCCCATCCCATGTCTTGACCATGACCATGGACATGACTACGCCCATCCCATGTCTTGACCATGACCATGGACATGACTACGCCCATCCCACGTCTTGACCGTGACCATGGACATGACTACGCCCATCCCATGTCTTGACCGTGACCATGGACATGACTACGCCCATCCCATGTCTTGACCACAGCCGTGGACATGACTACGCCCATCTCATGTCTTGACCGTGACCATGGACATGACTACGCCCATCCCATGTCTTGACCGTGACCATGGACGTGACTACGCCCATCCCACGTCTTGACCATGACCATGGACATGACTACGCCCATCCCATGTCTTGACCGTGACCATGGACATGACTACGCCCATCCCATGTCTTGACCGTGACCATGGACATGACTACGCCCATTCCATGTCTTGACCATGACCGTGGACATGACTACGCCCATCCCATGTCTTGACCACAACCGTCGACGTGACTACGCCCATCCCATGTCTTGACCGTGACCATGGACATGACTACGCCCATCCCACGTCTTGACCGTGACCATGGACATGACTACGCCCATCCCATGTCTTGACCATGACCATGGACATGACTACACCCATCCCACGTCTTGACCGTGACCGTTGACGTGACTACGCCCATCCCATGTCTTGACCGTGACCATGGACATGACTACGCCCATCCCATGTCTTGACCGTGACCATGGACATGACTACACCCATCCCACGTCTTGACTGTGACCATGGACATGACTACGCCCATCCCATGTCTTGACCACAGCCGTGGACATGACTACGCCCATTCCATGTCTTGACCATGACAATGGACATGACTACGCCCATCCCATGTCTTGACCATGACAATGGACATGACTACGCCCATCCCATGTCTTGACCGTGACCATGGACATGACTACGCCCATCCCACGTCTTGACCGTGACCGTGGACATGACTACGCCCATTCCATGTCTTGACCGTGACCATGGAAATGACTACGCCCATCCCATGTCTCGACCATGATCATGGACATGACTACGCCCATCCCATGTGTTGACTGTGACCATGGACATGACTACGCCCATCCCACGTCTTGACCATGACCATGGACATGACTACGCCCATCCCATGTGTTGACTACAACCATGGACATGACTACGCCCATCCCACGTCTTGACCATGACAATGGACATGACTACGCCCATCCCATGTCTTGACCGTGACCATGGACATGACTACGCCCATCCCATGTCTTGACCGTGACCATGGACGTGACTACGCCCATCCCATGTCTTGACCGTGGCCATGGACATGACTACGCCCATCCCATGTCTTGACCATGACCATGGACATGACTACACCCATCCCATGTCTTGACCACAGCCGTGGACATGACTACGCCCATCCCATGTCTTGACCGTGACCATGGACATGACTACGCCCATCTCATGTCTTAACCGTGACCATGGACATGACTATGCCCATCCCATGTCTTGACCACAGCCGTGGACATGACTACGCCCATCCCATGTCTTGACCGTGACCATGGACGTGACTACGCCCATCCCATGTCTTGACCATGACCATGGACATGACTACGCCCATCCCATGTCTTGACCGTGACCATGGACATGACTACGCCCATCCCACATCTTGACCATGACCATGGACATGACTACGCCCATCCCACGTCTTGACCATGACAATGGACATGACTACGCCCATCCCATGTCTTGACCATGACAATGGACATGACTACGCCCATCCCATGTCTTGACCGTGACCGTGGACATGACTACGCCCATCCCACGTCTTGACCGTGACCGTGGACATGACTACGCCCATCCCACGCCTTGACCATGACAATGGACATGACTACGCCCATCCCATGTCTTGACCGTGACCATGGACGTGACTACGCCCATCCCATGTCTTGACCACAACCGTTGACGTGACTACACCCATCCCATGTCTTGACCGTGACCATGGACATGACTACGCCCATCCCATGTCTTGACCATGACAATGGACATGACTACGCCCATCCCATGTCTTGACCGTGACCATGGACATGACAACGCCCATCCCATGTCTTGACCGTGACCATGGACATGACTACGCCCATCCCATGTCTTGACCGTGACCATGGACATGACTACGCCCATCCCATGTCTTGACCGTGACCATGGACATGACTACGCCCATCCCATGTCTTGACCATGATCATGGACATGACTATGCCCATCCCATGTCTTGACCGTGACCATGGACATGACTACGCCCGTCCCATGTCTTGACCGTGACCGTGGACGTGACTACGCCCATCCCATGTCTTGACCGTGACCATGGACATGACTACGCCCATCCCATGTCTTGACCATGACAATGGACATGACTACGCCCATCCCATGTCTTGACCACGACCATGGACGTGACTATGCCCATCCCATGTCTTGACCGTGATCATGGACATGACTACGCCCATCCCATGTCTTGACCGTGACCATGGACATGACTACACCCATCCCATGTCTTGACCACAGCCGTGGACATGACTACGCCCATCCCATGTCTTGACCGTGACCATGGACGTGACTACGCCCATCCCATGTCTTGACCACAACCGTTGACGTGACTACACCCATCCCATGTCTTGACCGTGACCATGGACATGACTACGCCCATCCCATGTCTTGACCGTGACCATGGACATGACTACGCCCATCCCATGTCTTGACCGTGACCATGGACATGACAACGCCCATCCCATGTCTTGACCGTGACCATGGACATGACAACGCCCATCCCATGTCTTGACCGTGACCATGGACATGACTACGCCCATCCCATGTCTTGACCATGACAATGGACATGACTACGCCCATCCCATGTCTTGACCGTGACCGTGGACATGACTACGCCCATCCCATGTCTTGACCGTGACCATGGACATGACTACGCCCATCCCATGTCTTGACCGTGACCATGGACATGACTACGCCAATCCCATGTCTTGACCATGACCATGGACATGACTACGCCCATCCCATGTCTTGACCACAGCCGTGGAAATGACTACGCCCATCCCATGTCTTGACCATGACCATGGACATGACTACGCCCATCCCATGTCTTGACCGTGACCATGGACATGACTACGCCCATCCCATGTCTTGACCGTGACCATGGACATGACTACGCCCATCCCACGTCTTGACCATGACCATGGACATGACTACGCCCATCCCATGTCTTGACCGTGACCATGGACATGACTACGCCCATCCCACGTCTTGACCATGACCATGGACATGGCTACGCCCATCCCATGTCTTGACCGTGACCATGGACATGACTACGCCCATCCCATGTCTTGACCACAGCCGTGGACATGACTACGCCCATCCCGTGTCTTGACCATGACCATGGACATGACTACGCCCATCCCATGTCTTGACCGTGACCATGGACATGACTACGCCCATCCCATGTCTTGACCATGACCATGGACATGACTACGCCCATCCCATGTCTTGACCGTGACCATGGACATGACTACGCCCATCCCATGTCTTGACCGTGACCATGGACATGACTACGCCCATCCCATGTCTTGACCACAGCCGTGGACATGACTACGCCCATCCCATGTCTTGACCGTGACCATGGACATGACTACGCCCATCCCGTGTCTTGACCATGCCATGCCCATGGCCATGGCCACGCCATGTCACAAGTCTGGCTGTGACCATGACCATGACCATGACCATGGTGTGACCATGACCATGACCATGGTATGACCGTGACCACGATGGTGGCCGTGACTGTGATGGTAGACCTTGGCCATACCCATCATTGTCTTTCTGATCATGACCGTGGCCAACACCATAACCATGACCACGGCTGTCACCGTCACCGCGGTGTGACCACGGCCACCATGATGACGCGACCACAACCACGGCCATGACCGTAATATGACCACGACCATCACCGTGGTGACGCCCCCCGTGGTGTGACCACCACGGTGGCCTTGATGGTCACCATCCCCGTGCACGAGCATCACCATGACGTGACCGCGACGGTGGACATGACCGTCGTCGTGGACGTGACCGGAACTGTCACCGTGACCGTCCCCACGTCCCCTACCCGTCTTCTCGTTGCCCAGGACGGCGTAGGTGAAGATCTCCCCCACCCAGTCCTGGAGCTCGTTGTCCTCGGCCACGTCACTGTCCTCGGGGTAGTAGAGATCCACCATCCCCTCCACTAAACTGGGCCACCACCACAGAGCCACCAGTGAGACACGGGGACAAGGCCACCCCCACCCCCCCCCCACCCCCCACCCAGGGCAGCTCCCAGCCTTGTGGTCCTTTGTCCCCATGTCCCCAACCCCGTGGTCCTCATCTCCGTAGTCCCGTTCCTGCAGATCCCTGTCCCCACCACCACGTCCCCATCCCCACCTCCCATTCCCACGTCCCATCCCCATGTCCCCACCTCCGTGTCCCCACCACGTGTCCCCGTCCCCACATCCCATCCCTCTTGTCCCCATTGCCCACGTCCCCACCACCATGTCCCCGTCCCCACATCCCATCCCTCTTGTCCCCATGCCCACGTCCCCACCACCATGTCCCCATCCCCACATCCCATCCCTCTTGTCCCCATGCCCCATGTCCCCACCACCATGTCCCTGTCCCCACATCCCATCCCTCTTGTCCCCATGCCCACGTCCCCACCACCGTGTCCCCATCCCCACATCCCCACCACCACGTCCCCATCCCCACCTCCCATTCCCACGTCCCATCCCCATGTCCCCACCTCCGTGTCCCAACCACGTGTCCCCGTCCCCACATCCCATCCCTCTTGTCCCCATGCCCCATGTCCCCACCACCACGTCCCCGTCCCCACATCCCATCCCTCTTGTCCCCATGCCCACGTCCCCACCACCATGTCCCCGTCCCCACATCCCATCCCTCTTGTCCCCATCCCCACGTCCCCACCACCACGTCCCCATCCCCACCTCCCATTCCCACGTCCCACCCCCATGTCCCCACCTCCGTGTCCCAACCACGTGTCCCCGTCCCCACATCCCATCCCTCTTGTCCCCATGCCCACGTCCCCACCACCACGTCCCCATCCCCACCTCCCATTCCCACGTCCCACCCTTGTTGTCCCCATGCCCACGTCCCCACCACCATGTCCCCGTCCCCACATCCCATCCCTCTTGTCCCCATCCCCACGTCCCCACCACCACGTCCCCGTCCCCACATCCCATCCCTCTTGTCCCCATGCCCACGTCCCCACCACCACGTCCTCGTCCCCACATCCCATCCCTCTTGTCCCCATGCCCACGTCCCCACCACCACGTCCCCATCCCCACCTCACATTCCCACGTCCCATCCCCATGTCCCCACCTCCATGTCCCAACTATGTGTCCCTGTCCCCACATCCCATCCCTCTTGTCCCCATGCCCACGTCCCCACCACCACGTCCCCATCCCCACATCCCATCCCTCTTGTCCCCATCCCCACGTCCCCACCACCATGTCCCCGTCCCCACATCCCATCCCTCTTGTCCCCATCCCCACGTCCCCACCACCACGTCCCCATCCCCACATCCCATTCCCACGTCCCATCCCCATGTCCCCACCTCCGTGTCCCAACCACATGTCCCCGTCCCCACATCCCATCCCTCTTGTCCCCATGCCCCACGTCCCCACCGCCGTGTCCCCACCCCACCTCTCGATGGCCCCCCAGATCTCCATGGCGTCATCGCGGTAGTAGTAGTTGGGGATGTCGGTGACCCCGCGGTGCTCCATGTCATCGGGGACACACAGCTCCGTGTAGGTCAGCGCCGCCGTCCCCCGGGCCACCAGCTCCAGTGTCCCCTCCCGCCCGATGGCCGTGGCCTGGGGATGCCACCACCCCTCAGTGTCCTCCATCCTGCACCCCCACCTCCCCCCATCCCTGGGGGACGCTGGCAACAGGGTGCCACCAAGAGGGGACCCAAGTGTCTGGGTGCCACCAAGGGGTGGGACTCAAGTGTCTGGGTGCCACCAAGAGGGGACCCAGGTGTGTGGGTGCCACCAAGGGATGGGACTCAAGTGCCCAGGTGCCACCAAGAGGGGACTCAAGTGTCTGGGTGCCACCAAGAGGGGACCCAAGTGTCTGGGTGCCACCAAGGGGTGGGACTCAAGTGCCCAGGTGCCACCAAGAGGGGACCCAAGTGTCCGGGTGCCACCAAGAGGGGACCCAAGTGTCCAGGTGCCACCAAGGGGTGGGACTCAAGTGTCTGGGTGCCACCAAGACGGGATCCACATGGCCAGGTGCCACCAAGAGGGGATCCAAGTGTCCGGGTGCCACCAAGAGGGGACCTAGGTGTCTGGGTGCCACCAAGAGGAGACGCAAGTGTCTGGGTGCCACCAAGAGGGGATCCACATGGCCAGGTGCCACCCAGAGGGGACCCAAGTGTCTGGGTGCCACCAAGGGGTGGGACTCAAGTGTCTGGGTGCCACCAAGACGGGATCCACATGGCCAGGTGCCACCCAGAGGGGACCCAAGTGTCCAGGTGCCACCAAGAGGGGACCTAGGTGTCTGGGTGCCACCAAGAGGGGACCCAAGTGTCCGGGTGCCACCAAGAGGAGACCCAGGTGTGTGGGTGCCACCAAGGGGTGGGACTCAATTGTCTGGGTGCCACCAAGAGGGGACCCAAGTGTCTGGGTGCCACCAAGAGGGGATCCAAGTGTCTGGGTGCCACCAAGAGGAGACCCAGGTGTCTGGGTGCCACCAAGGGGTGGGTCCCAAGTGTCTGGGTGCCACCAAGAGGGGATGCACATGGCCAGGTGCCACCAAGAGGGGACCCAGGTGTCCGGGTGCCACCAAGGGGTGGGACTCAAGTGTCTGGGTGCCACCAAGAGGGGACCTAGGTGTCTGGGTGCCACCAAGAGGGGACCCAGGTGTCCGGGTGCCACCAAGGGGTGGGACTCAAGTGTCTGGGTGCCACCAAGAGGGGACCTAGGTGTCTGGGTGCCACCAAGAGGGGACCCAGGTGTCCGGGTGCCACCAAGGGGTGGGACTCAAGTGTCTGGGTGCCACCAAGAGGGGACCTAGGTGTCTGGGTGCCACCAAGAGGGGACCCAGGTGTCCGGGTGCCACCAAGGGGTGGGACTCAAGTGTCTGGGTGCCACCAAGAGGGGACCCAAGTGTCCGGGTGCCACCAAGGGGTGGGACCCAAGTGTCCGGGTGCCACCAAGAGGGGACCTAGGTTTCTGGGTGCCACCAAGAGGGGACCCAGGTGTCCGGGTGCCACCAAGGGGTGGGACTCAAGTGTCCGGGTGCCACCAAGAGTGGACCCAAGTGTCCGGGTGCCACCAAGGGGTGGGACCCAAGTGTTGAGGTGCCACCAAGAGGGGACCTAGGTTTCTGGGTGCCACCAAGAGTAGACCCAAGTGTCCGGGTGCCACCAAGAGGGGACCCAAGTGTCCGGGTGCCACCAAGAGGGGACCCAAGTGTCCGGGTGCCACCAAGAGGGGACCTAGGTTTCTGGGTGCCACCAAGAGGGGACCCAAGTGTCCGGGTGCCACCAAGAGGGGACCTAGGTGTCTGGGTGCCACCAAGAGGGGACCCAAGTGTCCGGGTGCCACCAAGAGGGGATCCAAGTGTCCGGGTGCCACCAAGGGGTGGGACCCAAGTGTCCGGGTGCCACCAAGGGGTGGGACTCAAGTGTCTGGGTGCCACCAAGAGGGGACCTAGGTGTCTGGGTGCCACCAAGGGGTTGGACTCAAGTGTCCGGGTGCCACCAAGAGGGGACCCAGGTGTGTGGGTGCCACCAAGGGGTGGGACCCAAGTGTCTGGGTGCCACCAAGAGGGGATCCACATGGCCAGGTGCCGCCCAGAGGGGACCCAAGTGTCTGGGTGCCACCAAGGGGTGGGACCCAAGTGTTGAGGTGCCACCAAGAGGGGACCTAGGTGTCTGGGTGCCACCAAGAGGGGATCCAAGTGTCTGGGTGCCACCAAGGGATGGGACCCAAGTGTCCGGGTGTCACCAAGAGGGGACCGAGGCGTGTGGCTGACCTGGTCGATGATGCCCCCGGGGTTGAGCAGCGTCTCCCGCGCCAAAATGTTGATGTGGAAGGTGTAGCGACAGTGGGGCATCAGGAGCTGGGGGGGGACATGGGGACATTGGGGACATTGGGGACATTGGGGACACGGGACACGGCGCATGGCAACATAGGGGACGTGGGGTAGGGGGTCATTGGATGTGGGGGTACGGGGACATGGGGACATGGGGACATGGGGATGTTGGACATGGGGACATGGGGACATGGGACATGGGGACGTGGCATATGGGACATGGGAACATTGGACATATGGGGCAATGGGGACATGGGGACACAGGGACATGGGGACACGGGACATGGGAGCGATGGGGCCATCAGGACATGGGACATGGGGACGTGGCATATGGGACATGGGGACATTGGACATATGGGCAATGGGGACGTGGGGACATGGGGACATTGGACATGGTGATGGGGACATGGGATATTGGGGACATGGGGACATGGGGTTGTTGGACATGGGGACATGGGACATGGGGACATGGGGACATTGATATATGGGGACATGGGGACATGGGGATGGGGACATGGGATATTGGGGACATGGGGACATGGGGACATGGGGTTGTTGGACATGGGGACATGGGGTCGTGGGACATTGGGACATGGGGACATGGGACATGGGGACATTGAGATATGGGGACATTGGGGATGGGGATGGGGACATGGGATATTGGGGACATGGGGACATGGGGCCATGGGCCATTGGGACATGGGGACATGGGGACATGGGACACGGCACACGGGACATTGGGACACTGGACATGGGGACAATGGGGACGTGGCAGATGGGGACATGGGACATGAGGACATGGGCCGTTGGGCCATGGGGACATGGGGACATGGGGACATGGGGACATGGGGACACGGGGACACGGGGACAGCGGGGGGACACCGGGCGTGGAGGTTTGGGGGACAGTTTGGGGACTGAGGGGTTGGGGGGGGGGGCAGTTTTGGGGGGGCAATTTGGGTTTTAGGCTTCGGTGAGGCAATTTTTGGGTACAATTTCGCATTTTAGGCTTTGGAGGTGCATTTTTTGGGTTACAATTTTCGGGTTTTAGGCTTTGGTGGGGCATTTTTTGGGTAGAATTTTGCATTTTAGGCTTTGGAGGTGCAATATTTGGGTAGAATTTCGGGTTTTAGGCTTTGGAGGTGCAATTTTGGGGTACAATTTCGGGTTTTAGGCTTTGGTGGTGCATTTTTGGGGGTACAATTTTCGGGTTTTAGGCTTTAGTGGTGCATTTTTGGGGTACAATTTCGAGTTTTAGGCTTTGGGGGGGCATTTTTTGGGTACAATTTCGCATTTTAGGCTTTGGTGGTGCAATTTTGGGGTACAATTTCGGGTTTTAGGCTTTGGTGGGGCATTTTTGGGGGCGCAATTTCGGGTTTTAGGCTTTGGGGTTCATTTTTTGGGGTACAATTTCGCATTTTAGGCTTTGGTGGTGCAATTTTGGGGTAGAATTTCGGGTTTTAGGCTTTGGTGCTCCATTTTTGGGGTACAATTTCGGGTTTTAGGCTTTGGTGCTGCATTTTTGGGGGTACAATTTCGTGTTTTAGGCTTTGGTGGTGCAATTTTTGGGGTACAATTTCGTGTTTTAGGCTTTGGTGGTGCAATTTTGGGGTACAATTTCGCATTTTAGGCTTTGGTGGTGCATTTTTGGGGGTACAATTTCGGGTTTTAGAGTTTGGTGCTGCATTTTTGGGGTACAATTTCGGGTTTTAGAGTTTGGTGGTGCATTTTTGGGGGTAGAATTTCGGGTTTTAGGCTTTAGTGGTGCATTTTTGGGGTACAATTTCGAGTTTTAGGCTTCGGTGGTGCATTTTTGGGGGTACAATTTTCGGGTTTTAGGCTTCAGTGGTGCATTTTTGGGGGAACAATTTCGGGTTTTAGGCTTTGGGGGTGCAATTTTGGGGTACAATTTCGCGTTTTAGAGTTTGGTGCTGCATTTTTGGGGTACAATTTCGAGTTTTAGTCTTCGGTGGTGCATTTTTGGGGGAACAATTTTCGGGTTTTAGGCTTTGGTGGTGCATTTTTTGGTACAATTTTCGGGTTTTAGGCTTTGGTGGTGCATTTTTGGGGTACAATTTCGGGTTTTAGGCTTTGGAGGTGCAATTTTGGGGTACAATTTCGAGTTTTAGGCTTTGGGGGGCATTTTTTGGGGCGCAATTTCGGGTTTTAGGCTTTGGGGGTGCAATTTTGGGGTACAATTTCGGGTTTTAGGCTTTGGTGGTGCATTTTTGGGGTACAATTTCGGGTTTTAGGCTTCGATGGTGCATTTTTGGGGGAACAATTTCGGGTTTTAGTCTTTGGTGGTGCATTTTTGGGGTACAATTTCGTGTTTTAGGCTTTGGTGGTGCAATTTTGGGGTACAATTTCGGGTTTTAGTCTTTGGTGGTGCATTTTTGGTGGAACAATTTTGGGTTTTAGGCTTTGGTGGTGCATTTTTTGGGTACAATTTCGGGTTTTAGGCTTTGGTGGTGCATTTTTGGGGTTACAATTTTCGGGTTTTAGGCTTTGGTGGTGCATTTTTGGGGTACAATTTCGGGTTTTAGTCTTTGGTGGTGCATTTTTGGGGTACAATTTCGGGTTTTAGGCTTTGGTGGTGCATTTTTGGGGTAGAATTTCGGGTTTTAGGCTTTGGTGGTGCATTTTTGGGGTAACAATTTCGGGTTTTAGGCTTTGGTGGTGCATTTTTGGGGGTACAATTTCGTGTTTTAGGCTTTGGTGGTGCAATTTTTGGGGTACAATTTCGTGTTTTAGGCTTTGGTGGTGCAATTTTGGGGTACAATTTCGCATTTTAGGCTTTGGTGGTGCATTTTTGGGGGTACAATTTCGGGTTTTAGAGTTTGGTGCTGCATTTTTGGGGTACAATTTCGGGTTTTAGAGTTTGGTGGTGCATTTTTGGGGGTAGAATTTCGGGTTTTAGGCTTTAGTGGTGCATTTTTGGGGTACAATTTCGAGTTTTAGGCTTCGGTGGTGCATTTTTGGGGGTACAATTTTCGGGTTTTAGGCTTCAGTGGTGCATTTTTGGGGGAACAATTTCGGGTTTTAGGCTTTGGGGGTGCAATTTTGGGGTACAATTTCGCGTTTTAGAGTTTGGTGCTGCATTTTTGGGGTACAATTTCGAGTTTTAGTCTTCGGTGGTGCATTTTTGGGGGAACAATTTTCGGGTTTTAGGCTTTGGTGGTGCATTTTTTGGTACAATTTTCGGGTTTTAGGCTTTGGTGGTGCATTTTTGGGGTACAATTTCGGGTTTTAGGCTTTGGAGGTGCATTTTTGGGGCGCAATTTCGGGTTTTAGGCTTTGGGGGTGCAATTTTGGGGTACAATTTCGGGTTTTAGGCTTTGGTGGTGCATTTTTGGGGTACAATTTCGGGTTTTAGGCTTCGATGGTGCATTTTTGGGGGAACAATTTCGGGTTTTAGTCTTTGGTGGTGCATTTTTGGGGTACAATTTCGTGTTTTAGGCTTTGGTGGTGCAATTTTGGGGTACAATTTCGGGTTTTAGTCTTTGGTGGTGCATTTTTGGTGGAACAATTTTGGGTTTTAGGCTTTGGTGGTGCATTTTTTGGGTACAATTTCGGGTTTTAGGCTTTGGTGGTGCATTTTTGGGGTTACAATTTTCGGGTTTTAGGCTTTGGTGGTGCATTTTTGGGGTACAATTTCGGGTTTTAGTCTTTGGTGGTGCATTTTTGGGGTACAATTTCGGGTTTTAGGCTTTGGTGGTGCATTTTTGGGGTACAATTTCGGGTTTTAGTCTTCGGTGGTGCATTTTTGGGGTAACAATTTCAGGTTTTAGGCTTTGGTGGTGCATTTTTGGGGTAACAATTTCGGGTTTTAGAGTTTGGTGCTGCATTTTTGGGGTACAATTTCGCATTTTAGTCTTTGGTGGTGCATTTTTGGGGTACAATTTCGGGTTTTAGGCTTTGGTTGTGCATTTTTGGGGTACAATTTCGGGTTTTAGTCTTCGGTGGTGCATTTTTGGGGTACAATTTCGTGTTTTAGGCTTTGGTGCTGCAATTTTGGGGTACAATTTCGGGTTTTAGTCTTTGGTGGTGCATTTTTGGGGGAACAATTTTGGGTTTTAGGCTTTGGTGGTGCATTTTTGGGGGTACAATTTCGGGTTTTAGAGTTTGGTGCTCCATTTTTGGGGTACAATTTCGGGTTTTAGGCTTTGGTGGTGCATTTTTGGGGTTACAATTTTCGGGTTTTAGTCTTTGGAGGTGCATTTTTTGGGGTAGAATTTCAGGTTTTAGGCTTTGGTACTGCATTTTTGGGGGTACAATTTCGCGGTTTAGGCTTTGGTGGTGCATTTTTGGGGGTACAATTTCGGGTTTTAGGCTTTGGTGGGGCATTTTTTGGGGTACAATTTCGGGTTTTAGAGTTTGGTGCTCCATTTTTGGGGTACAATTTCGGGTTTTAGTCTTCGGTGGTGCATTTTTGGGGTACAATTTCGAGTTTTAGGCTTTGGAGGTGCATTTTTGGGGGAACAATTTCGGGTTTTAGGCTTTGGTGCTGCATTTTTGGGGTACAATTTCGGGTTTTCGGCTTTGGTGCTGCATTTTTGGGGGTACAATTTTCGGGTTTTAGTCTTTGGAGGTGCATTTTTTGGGGTAGAATTTCGGGTTTTAGGCTTTGGTACTGCATTTTTGGGGGTACAATTTCGCGGTTTAGGCTTTGGTGGTGCAATTTTGGGGTAGAATTTCGGGTTTTAGGCTTTGGTGGTGCATTTTTGGGGTACAATTTCGAGTTTTAGGCTTTGGTGGTGCATTTTTGGGGGTACAATTTCGGGTTTTAGGCTTTGGTGGTGCATTTTTAGGGTACAATTTCGCGTTTTAGAGTTTGGCGGGGCATTTTTTGGGGCGCAATTTCGGGTTTTAGGCTTTGGGGTTCATTTTTTGGGGTACAATTTCGAGTTTTAGGCTTTGGTGGGGCATTTTTTGGGGTACAATTTCGGGTTTTAGAGTTTGGTGCTGCAATTTTGGGGTACAATTTCGGGTTTTAGTCTTCGGTGGTGCATTTTTGGGGTACAATTTCGAGTTTTAGTCTTCGGTGGTGCATTTTTGGGGTACAATTTCAGGTTTTAGGCTTTAGTGGTGCATTTTTTGGGGTACAATTTCGGGTTTTAGTCTTTGGTGGTGCATTTTTGGCGTACAATTTCGGGTTTTAGGCTTTAGTGGTGCATTTTTTGGGGTACAATTTCGGGTTTTAGTCTTCGGTGGTGCATTTTTAGGGTACAATTTCGGGTTTTAGAGTTTGGTGCTGCATTTTTGGGGTACAATTTCGAGTTTTAGGCTTTGGGGTTCATTTTTTGGGGGTACAATTTTCGGGTTTTAGGCTTTGGTGGTGCATTTTTTTTTTGGGGGGGGTGGGGGAGGGGGTGTACCTGGTGCAGGGGGTGGCAGACGGGCAGGCGGTGGGTGGCCACGGCGAAGGTCTCGGCCAAGAAGTGGCTGTGCAGGAGGTGGGTGACCATCTCGTGGAGGATGAAGTGGGCGCCCCTCACCCACAGCTTGGCCAGCGCCCATCCCCCACCCCCCGGCAGGAAAATGGGCGAATCGGGACCCGGGTGCTGGGAGAGCTGTGGGGGGGGGGGGAGATAGGGGGGGACAGAGGGGGGTCAGTGGGGACATGGGGACATGAGGGGACATGGGGGGACAGAGGGGGTCAGTGGGGACATGGGGATATGGGGGGTACAGAAGGGGTCAATGGGGACATGGGGGGGACATGGGGGGGACATGGGGAATATGGGGGATATGGGGACATGGGGATATGGGGGGACGTGGGGACATGGGGGGACATGGGGGGACAGAGGAGGTCAGTGGGGACATGGGGGGACATGGGGGGACAGAGGGGGTCAATGGGGACATGGGGACATGGGGGGGACATGGGGGGGACAGAGGGGGTCAGTGGGGACATGGGGGGACATGGGGGGACAGAGGGGGTCAATGGGGACATGGGGACATGGGGGGGACATGGGGGGGACAGAGGGGGTCAGTGGGGACATGGGGGGACATGGGGGGACAGAGGGGGTCAATGGGGACATGGGGACATGGGGGGGACATGGGGGGGACAGAGGGGGTCAGTGGGGACATGGGGACATGGGGGGGACATGGGGGGGACAGAGGGGGTCAGTGGGGACATGGGGGGGACATGGGGGGGACATGGGGGATTTGGGGACATGGGGGGACAGAGGGGGTCAGTGGGGACATGGGGACATGGGGGGACATGGGGGGGACATGGGGGGACATGGGGGGATATGGGGGATATGGGGACGTGGGGACAGTGGGGACACGGGGGGACAGAGGGGGTCAGTGGGGACATCAGGGGGACATGGGGGGACGTGGGGGGACATGGGGGGACATGGGGGGACAGTGGGGGGACAGAGGGGGTCAATGGGGACATGGGGACAAAGGGGGACATGGGGGGGACATGGGGGGACATGGGGGGACGTGGGGGGGTCAGTGGGGACATGGGGGGGACATGGGGGGATATGGGGAGATGGGAACAGTGGGGACATGGGGGGACAGAGGGGGTCAGTTGGGACATGGGGACATGGGGGGACGTGGGGGATATGGGGACAGGGGGACATTGTGACATTGTGACATGGGGACATGGGGACATGGGGACATGGGGACATGTGGGGACATGGGGGGCACGGGGGGGGACATGGGGGGGACATGGGGACATGGGGGGCACAGGGGGACAGGACCGGGGGCGGTACCTGGATGGCGATGGGCAGGAGGCGTTGGGAGGGGCTGAGCCAGAGGAGGCAGAGGGGGGCGCAGAGGAAGTGGGGCTCTGCCCCACGGCGCCCCACGGGGACCCCCTCCAGCAGCGCGTAGTCGGCCAGGAAGAGGCGCCCCCCCTGCGGCGGGAGAGCGCCACCCACGTCCTGACCCACAGGACCCACACCGCGACCCACATCCTGACCCACAGGACCCACACCGTGACCCCCATCCTGACCCTGACTCACACCGCGACCCACACCGCGACCCCCACCCACACCACAACCCACATCCTGACCCACAGGACCCACACTGTGACCCACACTGCGACCCACACCGCGACCCACATCCTGACCCACAGGACCCACACCGTGACCCACACCGCAACCCACATTGCGACCCACATCCTGACCCACACCCACACTGCGACCCACACCGTGACCCACACCACGACCCACACCACGACCCCCATCCTGACCCACAGGACCCACACTGTGACCCACACCACGACCCCCATCCTGACCCACAGGACCCACACCGCGACCCACACCGCGACCCACATCCTGACCCACAGGACCCACACCGCGACCCACACCGCGACCCACACCATGATCCCCATCCTGACCCACAGGACCCACACCGTGACCCACACCGCGACCCACACCCACACCGGGACCCACACCGCGACCCACATCCTGACCCACAGGACCCACACCGTGACCCCCATCCTGACCCTGACCCACACCGCGACCCACACCATGACCCCCATCCTGACCCACAGGACCCACACCGTGACCCACACCACGACCCCCATCCTGACCCACAGGACCCACACCGTGACCCACACCGCGACCCACACTGCGACCCACATCCTGACCCACAGGACCCACACTGTGACCCACACCGCGACCCACGCCGCCACCCACATCCTGACCCACAGGACCCACACCCGAACCCCCCTCATCCCAGACCCCCAAGACAACCCCCCACACCCTGCCCCACACCCCCCCGGGACCCCCAGGACCCCCCAGAGCCCCACCCTGCCCCACACCCCTGGACCCCCCCCATCCCAGACCCCCCAACCCCCCCCCCATCCCAGACCCCCAAGACCCCCCCCCCCCCGCCCCACACCCCCCAGAACCGCCCTTCCCCCCATCCCCGGACCCCCAACTCCCCCCCCCATCCCAGACCCACAAGACCCCCCATCCCTGGACCCCCCCCCCAATCCATGGACCCCCCCCCATCCCAGACCCCCAACCCCCCCCATCCCTGGACCCCCCCCCATCCCACACCCCCCAACCCCCCCCATCCCAGACCCCCAACCTCCCCCCCATCCCAGACCCCCAAGACCCCCCCACACACCCTGCCCCACACCCCCCAGAACCCCCCCCCCCCATCCCAGGACCCCCAATTCCCCCCCCCCATCCCTCGACCCCCTCCCCCCATCCCACAACCCCAAGACCCGCCCCCCCCACCCTGCCCCACACCCCCCAGAACCCCCCCCCCATCCCTGGACCCCCACCCATCCCACACCCCCCACCCCCCCCCCATCCCACACCCCCCAATCCCTCCCATCCC
Organism: Vanellus vanellus; assembly: GCF_965231255.1. Lineage (NCBI taxonomy): Eukaryota > Metazoa > Chordata > Aves > Charadriiformes > Charadriidae > Vanellus > Vanellus vanellus. Next base: position 25,718 of record NW_028128035.1, read on the forward strand.
ACACCCCCCAACCCCCCCCCACCCTGCCCCACACCCCCCAGATCCGCTTCCCCCCACCCCCCCCACCCCCCCCCATCCCTGGGACCCCCATCAGTGGGGGTGGGGTGGGTTTTTTTTTTTTGGGGGGGGGGGTGTCCGACCTCCATCTCGCGCTGGAGGCAGGTGTGGGGGCCGAGGCTGGGGGCCACCATGGGGGGGGTGAGGGGGAAGTTGGGGGGCAGGCGGGAGCAGCGGCGCAGCAGGAGGGGGTTCACCCCGCTCAGGTACTGCTCCCCGAAGAAGGCGTCGTCCCCCCAGTGCCGCACCACGTACTCTGGGGGGGCCCCACACGTCGCACCCACACCTCCCGTCCGTCTGTCCGGCCGTCCCTCCCTCCATCCCTCTGTCCATCCCTCCGTCCCTCCGACCCTATATCTGACCCTCCGTCCCTCCCTCCATCCCTATGTCCCTCTGTCCCTCTCTCCCTCCGTCCCTCCGTCCCTCCGTCCCTATATCTGATCCTCTGTCCCTCTGTCTGTCCCTCCATCCCTCCCTCCGTCCCTCTGTCCCTCTGTCCCTCCGTCCCTCCCTCCCTCCCTCCGCCCCTATATCTGACCCTCCGTCCCTCTGTCCCTCTGTCCCTCCATCCCTCCCTCCATTCCTCCATCCCTCCGTCCCTATGACTGTCCCTCCGTCCCTCTGTCTGTCCTTCCGTCCCTTCCTCCGTCCCTCCGTCCCTATGTCCCTCCCTCCGTCCCTCCGTCCCTATATCTGACCCTCCGTCCCTCCGTCCGTCCCTCCGTCCCTCTGTCCCTATGTCTATCCCTCCATCCTTCTGTCTGTCCCTCCGTCCCTATATCTGACCCTCCGTCCCTCTGTCTGTCCCTCTGTCCATCCCTCCGTCCCTCCATCCCTATATCTGACCCTCCGTCCCTATATCTGACCCTCTGTCCCTCCGTCCGTCCCTCCGTCCCTCTGTCCCTATGTCTGTCCCTCCATCCCCCTTTCTTTCCCTCCGTCCCTCTGTCCCTCCGTCCCTCCCTCCATCCCTCCATCCCTATATCTGACCCTCCATCCCTCCATCCCTCTGTCTTCCCCTCCATCCATCTGTCCATCCCTCTGTCCCTCCCTCCGTCCCTCGGTCCCTCTGTCCCTCTGTCTGTCCCTCCGTCCCTCCGACCCTATATCTGTCCCTCCGTCCCTCTGTCCCTCTGTCTGTCCCTCCGTCCCTCCATCCCTATATCTGACCCTCCGTCCCTCCGTCCCTATATCTGACCCTCCGTCCCTCTGTCTGTCCCTCCATCCCTCCCTCCGTCCCTCCGTCCCTCTGTCCCTCTGTCCCTCCGTCCCTCCCTCCCTCCCTCCGTCCCTATATCTGACCCTCCGTCCCTCTGTCCCTATGTCTGTCCCTCCCTCCGTCCCTCTGTCCCTCTGTCCGTCCCTCTGTCCCTATATCTGACCCTCCATCCCTCTGTCCCTCCCCCCCTCCGTCCCTCCATCCCTCTGTCCCTCCGTCCCTCCCTCCCTCCCTCCATCCCTATATCTGACCCTCCGTCCCTCTGTCCCTATGTCTGTCCCTCCCTCCATCCCTCTGTCCCTCTGTCCCTCTGTCCGTCCCTCCCTCCCTCCATCCCTCTGTCTGTCCCTCCGTCCCTCCGTCCCTCCGTCCCTATATCCATCCCCCCCCCCCCCCCAAGACATTGGGTCCCCCCATACCCGGACATTGGGGTCCCCCCCAAACCCCCTCTGTCCCCCCCCCCATGTGTCCCTCCCCCCCCCATCCCCCCGTACCCCAAAATCAGGACACCCCCTCTGTTCCCCCCCCCAATGTCCCCAAACCCCCTCTGTCCCCCCCATATCCCCCCCCCACATCCCCCCGTACCCCAAAATCAGGACACCCCCTCTGTTCCCCCCCCCAATGTCCCCAAACCCCCTCTGTCCCCCCCATATCCCCCCCCCACATCCCCCCATACCCCAAAATCAGGACACCCCCTCTGTCCCCCCCCCCAATGTCCCCAAACCCCCTCTGTCCCCCCTCCCATGTCCCCTCCCCCCCCCCCCCAACCTTCCCCGGGTACCCCAAATCCCCGGCGTGGGGGAGGGGCACTCACCGCTGATGGGGGTCCCGGGTGTCCCCAACGCCCCCCGGATGTCCTCGAAGCTGCTCCAGGAGCCACCGGAGCGAAGGCCCCGGAGCCGCACGCGGACCTGGCTGGGGACAGGGGACAGGGGACCTTGGGGACACCGGGGGGGGACACTGGGGGACATGGGGAGGGGGGGGATGGGGACACGGAGGGGACATGGGGACATGGAGGGGACACCATGGGGTGTGGGGACGTGGGACGTGGGGACACGGAGGGGACATGGGGACACTATGGGGTGTGGGGACGTGGGGTATGGGGACACGGAGGGGACATGGGGACATGGAGGGGACATGGGGACACTATGGGGGGTGGGGACATGGGGACATGGAGGGGACATGGGGACACTATGGGGGGTGGGGACGTGGGACATGGGGACACGGAGGGGACATGGGGACACTATGGGAGGTGAGGACGTGGGGTATGGGGGACACCATGGGGTGTGGGGACGTGGGATGTGGGGACACGGAGGGGACATGGGGACATGGAGGGGACATGGGGACACTATGGGGGGTGGGGACGTGGGGTGTGGGGACACGGAGGGGACATGGGGACACGGAGGGGACATGGGGACATGGAGGGGACATGGGGACACTATGGGGGATGAGGATGTGGGACATAGGGACACGGAGGGGACATGGGGACATGGAGGGGACATGGAGACACCATGGGGGGTGGGGACGTGGGGTATGGGGACACAGAGGGGACATGGGTACACGGAGGGGACATGGGGACATGGAGGGGACATGGGGACACGGAGGGGACATGGGGACACTATGGGGTGTGGGGACGTGGGGTATGGGGACACGGAGGGGACATGGGGACGTGGAGGGGACATGGGGACATGGAGGGGACATGGGGACACTATGGGGGGTGGGGACGTGGGGTATGGGGGACACCATGGGGTGTGGGGACGTGGGACGTGGGGACATGGAGGGGACATGGGGACACTATGGGGGGTGGGGATGTGGGACATGGGGACACGGAGGGGACATGGGGACATGGAGGGGACATGGGGACTCTATGGGGGGTGTGGGGACGTGGGACGTGGGGACACGGAGGGGACATGGGGACACGGAGGGGACATGGGGACATGGGGACACCATGGGGACATGGGAGATAGGACATGGGGACATGGAGGGGACATGGGGACACCATGGGGTGTGGGGATGTGGGACATGGGGACACGGAGGGGACATGGGGACACGGAGGGGACATGGGGACATGGAGGGGACATGGGGACACCATGGGGGGTGAGGACGTGGGACATGGGGACACGGAGGGGACATGGGGACACGGAGGGGACATGGGGACACTATGGGGTGTGGGGACGTGGGACATGGGGACATGGAGGGGACATGGGGACACTATGGGGGGTGGGGACGTGGGGCATGGGGGACACCATGGGGGGTGGGGACGTGGGACGTGGGGACACGGAGGGGACATGGGGACATGGAGGGGACATGGGGACACTATGGGGGGTGGGGACGTGGGGTATGGGGGACACCATGGGGTGTGGGGACGTGGGACGTGGGGACATGGAGGGGACATGGGGACACTATGGGGGGTGGGGATGTGGGACATGGGGACACGGAGGGGACATGGGGACATGGAGGGGACATGGGGACTCTATGGGGGGTGTGGGGACGTGGGACGTGGGGACACGGAGGGGACATGGGGACACGGAGGGGACATGGGGACATGGGGACACCATGGGGACATGGGAGATAGGACATGGGGACATGGAGGGGACAAGGGGACACCATGGGGTGTGGGGATGTGGGACATGGGGACACGGAGGGGACATGGGGACACGGAGGGGACATGGGGACATGGAGGGGACATGGGGACACCATGGGGGGTGAGGACGTGGGACATGGGGACACGGAGGGGACATGGGGACACGGAGGGGACATGGGGACACTATGGGGTGTGGGGACGTGGGACATGGGGACACGGAGGGGACATGGGGACACTATGGGGTGTGGGGACGTGGGACATGGGGACACGGAGGGGACATGGGGACACTATGGGGGGTGAGGACGTGGGGTATGGGGGACACCATGGGGTGTGGGGACGTGGGACGTGGGGACACGGAGGGGACATGGGGACATGGGGACACCATGGGGTGTGGGGACATTGGACATGGGGACATGGGACATGGTGGCATGGACCTCAGGACACCGTGGGGACACCATGAGGACACCGTGAGGACACCATGGGGACAGGGGACATGGTGACATGGACCTCAGGTCACCGTGGGGACACCATGGGGACACCGTGGGGACAGGGGACACGGTGACATGTACCTCAGGCCACCGTGGGGACACCATGAGGACACCATGGGGACAGGGGACACAGTGACATAGACCTCAGGACACCACGAGGACACCATGAGGACACCATGAGGACACCATGGGGACAGGGGACACGGTGACATGGACCTCAGGACACCGTGGGGACACCATGGAGACACCATGGGGACATCATGGGGACACAGAACATGGTGGCATTGGCCTCAGGCCACCGTGGGGACACCATGAGGACACCGTGGGGACACCATGGGGACAGGGGACATGGTGACATGGACCTCAGGACACCGTGGGGACACCATGGGGACACCATGGGGACACAGAACATGGTGACATGGACCTCAGACCACCGTGGGGACACCATGGAGACACCATGAGGACACCATGGGGCCACCGTGGGGACACCATGAGGACACCATGGGGACAGGGGACATGGTGACATGGACCTCAGGACACCATGGGGACACCATGAGGACACCATGGGGACAGGGGACATGGTGACATGGACCTCAGGACACCATGGGGACACCATGAGGACACCGTGGGGACAGGGGACACGGTGACATGGACCTCAGGACACCATGGGGACACCATGGGGCCACCGTGGGGACACCGTGGGGACACCATGGGGACAGGGGACATGGTGACATGGACCTCAGGACACCATGAGGACACCATGAGGACACCATGGGGACACCATGGGGACACCATGGGGACAGGGGACACGGTGACATGGACCTCAGGACACCATGGGGACACCGTGGGGACACCATGAGGACACCATGAGGACACCATGGGGACAGGGGACACGGTGACATGCACCTCAGGACACCGTGGGGACACCATGGGGACACCATGGGGCCACCGTGGGGACACTGTGGGGACACCATGGGGACAGGGGACACGGTGACATGGACCTCAGGACACCACGAGGACACCATGAGGACACCATGGGGACACCATGGGGACACCGTGGGGACAGGGGACACGGTGACATGGACCTCAGGACACCATGAGGACACCATGAGGACACCGTGGGGCCACCGTGGGGACACCGTGGGGACACCATGGGGACACAGAACATGGTGGCATTGGCCTCAGGCCACCGTGGGGACACCATGAGGACACCGTGGGGACACCATGGGGACAGGGGACACGGTGACATAGACCTCAGGACACCGTGGGGACACCATGAGGACACCATGGGGACACAGAACACGGTGACATTGGCCTCAGGCCACCGTGGGGCCACCGTGGGGCCAGTTGGGGACAGGAGGAGGGGGGCGAGGGTGGCACTGACGCGGCGGCGGCGCGGGCGGCGATGGTGGCCCGGTGGCCCAGGGGGAAGGCCAAGCGGGGGGACAGCGGCGGTGACGGTGACGATGGCGGTGACGGTGACGACGGTGACGATGACGATGGCGGTGACGGTGACGACGGTGACGGTGGCGGTGGCCACGGGCAGAGGGAGGGGGGCAGCGCCCGCAGCCGCCACGGCCACCCCGGGGCGTAGGGAGCCCACCTTGGGGGGGGGGACACAGAGGGGGACCTGCTCCCAGTGCTCCCAGTGCTCCCAGTAAGCAACTGGGGAGCGGCCGGAACCATCCCAGCCTCCTCCCAGTGCTCCCAGTCCCATTCCGTTCCAGCCCAGTCCTCTTCCAGTGACCCCCAGTGCCCCTACTCCCTTCCTAATCCCATTCCAGTTCCCTCCCAGTGCTCCCAGTCACTTCCCAGTGCCATCCCAGTGAGCCCACTCCCTTCCCAGTCCCATCCCAGTTCCCTCCCAGTGCTCCCAGTCCCATCCCAGTACTCTTCCAGTGACCCCCAGTGCCCCTACTCCCTTCCTAATCCCATCCCGGTTCCCTCCCAGTGCTCCCAGTCCCATCCCAGTCCCATCCCAGTGTCACCACTCCCTTCCCAGTTCCATCCCAGCTCCCTCCCAGTGCTCCCAGTCACTTCCCAGTTCCATCCCAGTACTCTTCCAGTGACCCCAGTGCCCCTAATCCCTTCCTAATCCCATCACAATTCCCTCCCAGTGCTCCCAGTCCCATCCCAGTGTCACCACTCCCTTCCCAGTTCCATCCCAGCTCCCTCCCAGTGCTCCCAGTCCCATCCCAGTCCCATCCCAGTGTCACCACTCCCTTCCCAGTCCCACCCCAGTTCCCTCCCAGTGCTCCTAGTCCCATCCCTGTACACTTCCAGTGACCCCCAGTGCCCCTACTCCCTTCCTAATCCCATCCCAGTTCCCTCCCAGTGCTCCCAGTCCCATCCCAGTGACCCCACTCTCTTCCCAGTCCCATCCCAGCTCCCTCCCAGTGCTCCCAGTCACTTCCCAGTGCCATCCCAGTACTCTTCCAGTGACCCCCAGTGCCCCTACTCCCTTCCTAATCCCATCCCGGTTCCCTCCCAGTGCTCCCAGTCCCCTCCCAGTCCTATCCCGGTCCCCTCCCAGTGCTCCCAGTCCCATCCCAGTGCTCCCAGTCCTATCCCGGTCCCATCCCAGTGCTCCCAGTCCCCTCCCGGTCCCGTCCCAGTGCTCCCAGTCCCCTCCCAGTCCCATCCCAGTGCTCCCAGTCCATACTGGAAGGCCTCCTCACGCTCCCTCCGCTCCTCCTGGCGCTGCTGCAGCAACTGCGGCTCCAACGCGGCCCCACGCGGTGTCCGGGCTGGGGACAGGGGGACAGGGGGGGGACATGGGGGGGACATGGGGGGATGGGGGGACGTGTCGGGATGACACGTGTGTCCCCGTGTCCCCCCATGTGTCCCCGTGTCCCATAACCCCCTGGTGTCCCCATGTCCCCCCTGGTGTCCCCTGGTGTCCCCGTGTCCCCCCTGGTGTCCCCGTGTGTCCCCATGTGTCCTCGTGTGTCCCCGTGTCCCATAACCCCATGGTGTCCCCATGTCCCCCCGGTGTCCCCTGGTGTCCCCGTGTCCCCCCTGGTGTCCCCGTGTGCCCCCGTGTGTCCCCATGTCCCCTCTGGTGTCCCCATGGTGTCCCCATGTCCCCCGGTGTCCCCTGGTGTCCCTGTGTCCCCCCATGTGTCCCCGTGTCCCATAACCCCCTGGTGTCCCCTGGTGTCCCCTTGTCCCCTGGTGTCCCCATGTGTCCCCGTGTGTCCCCATGTCCCCCCTGATGTCCCCATGGTGTCCCCATGTCCCCATGTCCCATAACCCCCTGGTGTCCCCACGTCCCCCCCGGTGTCCCCTGGTGTCCCCGTGTGTCCCTGTGTGTCCCCATGTCCCCGTGTCCCATAACCCCCTGGTGTCCCCACATCCCCCCCGGTGTCCCCTGGTGTCCCCTTGTCCCCGTGTGTCCCCGTGTGTCCCCATGTCCCCTCTGGTGTCCCCTGGTGTTCCCGTGTCCCCCCATGTGTCCCCGTGTCCCATAACCCCCTGGTGTCCCCTGGTGTCCCCTTGTCCCCGTGTGTCCCCGTGTGTCCCCATGTCCCCTCTGGTGTTCCCATGGTGTCCCCATGTCCCCCGGTGTCCCTGTGTGTCCCCGTGTCCCATAACCCCCTGGTGTCCCCATGTCCCCCGGTGTCCCCGTGTGTCCCCGTGTGTCCCCGTGTGTCCCCGTGTCCCACAACCCCCTGGTGTCCCCACGTCCCCTCTCCCCACGCTCTCCCCTTGTCCCCAGGCCACCCTCTTGTCCCCGTGTCCCCCCCCGCCCCATGGTGGCCCCATACCGGTGGCCTCCCGCAGCTCCAACCAGCCGCTCTCCAGCCAGCGGTAGCAGGGGAAGGTGGCCTTGGGGGTGGCCCCATCGTCCCCGTCCTCGTCCCCGTCCCCGTCCTCGTCCCCGTCCCCGTCCCCGTCCCCGTCCCCCTCCCCCAGGGGCCCGGTGACGGTGACGCGGGCGCAGAACCAGCGGTCGGGGACGAGGGACACCAGCGGTTCCTTCCACAGCCGCAGCAGCAGGAGGGTCCCCAGGGGCTGCCCCGATGTCACCTCCGCCACCACCGTCTGCGGTGACACCGCTTGTCACCCCCCCCCACCGTCACCCCCTGTCCCCCCCCCGGGTCACTCCCTGTCGCCACCGCCCCCACCCCCGTCACCCCTCGTGTCACCCTGTCACCCCCTGTGTCACCTCTTGTCACCCCCTGTGTCACCTCTTGTCACCCCCTGTGGCACCTCTTGTCACCCCTCGTGTCGCCCTGTCACCCCCTGTGTCACCTCTTGTCACCCCCTGTGTCACCTCTTGTCACCCCCCTGTGGCACCTCTTGTCACCCTTCATGTCACCCTGTCACCCCCTGTGTCACCTCTTGTCACCCCTCGTGTCACCCTTCATGTCACCTCTTGTCACCCCTCGTGGCACCCTTCATGTCACCTCTTGTCACCCCGTGTCAACTCTTGTCACCCCCTGTGTCACCTCTTGTCACCCCTCATGTCACCCTGTCACCCCATGTGTCAACTCTTGTCACCCCCTGTGTCAACTCTTGTCACCCCTTGTGTCACCCTGTCACCCCCTGTGTCACCTCATGTCACCCTGTCACCCCCTGTGTCACCTCTTGTCACCCCCTGTGTCACCCTGTCACCCTTCATGTCACCTCTTGTCACCCCATGTCACCTCTTGTCACCCCTCGTGGCACCTTGTCACCCCCTGTGTCACCTCTTGTCACCCCCTGTGGCACCTCTTGTCACCCTTCATGTCACCCTGTCACCCCCTGTGTCACCTCTTGTCACCCCTCGTGGCACCCTTCATGTCACCTCTTGTCACCCCATGTCACCTCTTGTCACCCCCTGTGTCACCCTGTCACCCCCCTGTGGCACCTCTTGTCACCCCATGTCACCTCTTGTCACCCCTAGTGGCACCCTGTCACCCCCTGTGTCACCTCTTGTCACCCCCTGTGGCACCTCTTGTCACCCCTCATGTCACCCTGTCACCCCCTGTGTCAACTCTTGTCACCCCTCGTGTCACCCTGTCACCCTTCGTGTCACCTCTTGTCACCCCATGTCACCTCTTGTCACCCCTCGTGTCACCCTGTCACCCCCTGTGTCACCTCTTGTCACCCCCTGTGTCAACTCTTGTCACCCCCTGTGTCACCTCTTGTCACCCCCGTGTCACCTCTTGTCACCCCTCGTGTCCCCCTGTCACCCCTCGTGTCACCCTGTCACCCTTCATGTCACCTCTTGTCACCCGTCGTGTCACCCTGTCACCCCCTGTGTCACCTCTTGTCACCCCCTGTCACCACATCAGCCCCTGTCACCCCCCGTCGCCCCTCATGTCACCCCCCTGTCACCCCCCTGTCACCCCCCCCGTCCTCCCCTCCTGCCTCGTCACTCCACTCACTGCCTCCCAGTCCCCCCCAGTACTCCCAGTTCCCCTCCCAGTGCCCCCGGTCCCCCTCCCAGTTCCCTCCAGTCCCTTTCCAGTCCCCCTCCTGTCCCCTCCCAGTTCCCCCCACTCCCTCCCAGTACTCCCAGTCCCCCCCGAGCTCCCCCCAGTGCCCCCCACTCCCCTCCCAGTGCCCCCCACTCCCTCCCAGTGCCCACCAGTCCCTTCCCACTCCCTCCCAGTGCCCCCCAGTCCCTTCCCAGTCTCTTCCCACTCCCTCCCAGCGCCCCCCACTCCCTCCCAGTGCCCACCAGTCCCTTCCCACTCCCTTCCCACTCCCTCCCAGCGCCCCCCACTCCCTCCCAGTGCCCACCAGTCCCTTCCCAGTCTCTTCCCACTCCCTCCCAGCGCCCCCCACTCCCTCCCAGTGCCCCCCACTCCCTTCCCAGTCTCTTCCCACTCCCTCCCAGCGCCCCCCACTCCCTCCCAGTGCCCCCCACTCCCTCCCCAGTCCCTTCCCACTCCCTCCCAGCGCCCCCCACTCCCTCCCAGTGCCCCCCAGTCCCTTCCCAGTCCCTTCCCACTCCCTCCCAGCGCCCCCCACTCCCTCCCAGTGCCCCCCACTCCCTTCCCACTCCCTCCCAGTGCCTCCCAGTCCCTTCCCACTCCCTTCCCAGTCCCTCCCAGCGCCCCCCACTCCCTTCCAGTGCCCCCCACTCCCTTCCCAGTCTCTTCCCACTCCCTCCCAGTGCCCCCCACTCCCTTCCCAGTCTCTTCCCACTCCCTCCCAGTGCCCACCAGTCCCTTCCCACTCCCTTCCCACTCCCTCCCAGCGCCCCCCACTCCCTCCCAGTGCCCACCAGTCCCTTCCCACTCCCTCCCAGTGCCCCCCAGTCCCTCCCAGCGCCCCCCACTCCCTCCCAGTGCCCCCCACTCCCTTCCCACTCCCTCCCAGTGCCCCCCAGTCCCTCCCCAGTCCCTTCCCACTCCCTCCCAGCGCCCCCCACTCCCTCCCAGTGCCCCCCACTCCCTCCCCAGTCCCTTCCCACTCCCTCCCAGCGCCCCCCAGTCCCTCCCAGTGCCCACCAGTCCCTCCCCACTCCCTTCCCACTCCCTCCCAGCGCCCCCCACTCCCTCCCAGTGCCCCCCAGTCCCTTCCCAGTCCCTTCCCACTCCCTCCCAGTGCCCCCCAGTCCCTTCCCACTCCCTCCCAGTGCCCCCCAGTCCCTCCCAGTGCACTCACGCTGCCGGGCCGCAGGCGGTGGAGGGGCCAGTCGAGGTGACAGGGGTGGCTCTGTCCCCCCGTCCCCACCAGGGTGAGGGTCACCGCCGCCACTGTCCCCCCCCCCCACTGGGACCCCGTCGTCACCCTCAGCCGGTACCGGACCCCCCCACCCGCGGGGACAGGGGGGGACAGGGGGGTCCCCTCGGGGACATCGGGGGGCGCGGGGGACGCCACCGTCCCTTTAGGGCACTCCCGGGTCCCTCTGGGGTCCTTTGGGGGACCTTTCGGGGTCCCTTTAGGGTCCCTTTGGGGTCCTTTTGGGGTCCCTTTATGATCCCTTTGGGGTCACTCGATAGCCCTTTGGGGTCCTTTTGGGGTCCCTTTGGGGTCCTTTTGGGGACCTTTGGGGTCCCTCGATGTCCCTTTGGGGTCCCTTTATGATCCCTTTGGGGTCACTCGATGGCCCTTTGGGGTCCTTTTTGGGGTCCCTTTGGGGTCACTCGATGGCCCTTTGGGGTCCTTTTGGGGTCCTTTGGGGTCCTTTGGGGTCCCTCGATGTCCCTTTCGGTCCCTTTGGGGACCTTTTGGGGTCCCTTTGGGGGTCCCTCGATGTCCCTTTGGGTCCCTTTGGGGACCTTTTGGGGTCCTTTGGGGTCCCTTTATGGTCCCTTTGGGGTCCCTTTGGGGTCACTCGATGTCCCTTTGGGGACCTTTTGGGGTCCTTTGGGGTCCCTTTGGGGTCCCTTTATGGTCCCTTTGGGGTCCCTTCGGGGTCCCTCGATGTCCCTTTGGGGTCCCTCGATGGCCCTTTGGGGTCCTTTTGGGGTCCTTTGGGGTCCTTTGGGGTCCCTCGATGTCCCTTTCGGTCCCTTTGGGGACCTTTTGGGGTCCTTTGGGGTCCCTTTATGGTCCCTTTGGGGTCCTTTGGGGTCCCTCGATGTCCCTTTGGGTCCTTTTGGGGACCTTTGGGGTCCCTCGATGTCCCTTTAGGGTCCCTTTATGATCCCTTTGGGGTCACTCGATGGCCCTTTGGGGTCCTTTTTGGGGTCCCTTTGGGGTCCCTCGATGTCCCTTTAGGGTCCCTTTGGGGACCTTTTGGGGTCCTTTGGGGTCCCTTTATGGTCCCTTTGGGGTCCTTTGGGGTCCCTCGATGTCCCTTTAGGGTCCCTTTGGGGACCTTTTGGGGTCCCTTTGGGGTCCCTTTATGGTCCCTTTGGGGTCCTTTGGGGTCCCTCGATGTCCCTTTGGGGTCCCTTTATGATCCCTTTGGGGTCACTCGATGGCCCTTTGGGGTCCTTTTTGGGGTCCCTTTGGGGTCACTCGATGGCCCTTTGGGGTCCTTTTGGGGTCCCTTTGGGGTCCCTCGATGTCCCTTTAGGGTCCCTTTGGGGACCTTTTGGGGTCCTTTGGGGTCCCTTTATGGTCCCTTTGGGGTCCTTTGGGGTCCCTCGATGTCCCTTTGGGGTCCCTTTGGGGTCCCTCGATGTCCCTTTAGGGTCCCTTTGGGGACCTTTTGGGGTCCCTTTGGGGTCCCTTTATGGTCCCTTTGGGGTCCTTTGGGGTCCCTCGATGTCCCTTTGGGGTCCCTTTGGGGTCCCTCGATGTCCCTTTCGGTCCCTTTGGGGACCTTTTGGGGTCCTTTGGGGTCCCTTTATGGTCCCTTTGGGGTCCTTTGGGGTCCCTCGATGTCCCTTTGGGGTCCCTTTGGGGTCCCTCGATGTCCCTTTAGGGTCCCTTTGGGGACCTTTTGGGGTCCCTTTGGGGTCCCTTTATGGTCCCTTTGGGGTCCTTTGGGGTCCCTCGATGTCCCTTTGGGTCCTTTTGGGGACCTTTGGGGTCCCTCGATGTCCCTTTGGGGTCCCTTTATGATCCCTTTGGGGTCACTCGATGGCCCTTTGGGTCCCTTTGGGGTCCCTTTGGGGGTCCCTCGATGTCCCTTTGGGTCCCTTTGGGGACCTTTTGGGGTCCTTTGGGGTCCCTTTGGGGCTCCTTTATGGTCCCTTTGGGGTCCCTTTGGGTCCCTTTGGGGTCCCTCAATGTCCCTTTGGGGTCCTTTTGGGGTCCTTTGGGGGTCCCTCGATATCCCTTTGGGGTCCTCTGGGGGACCTTTTGGGGTCCTTTGGGGTCCCTCGATGTCCCTTTGGGTCCCTTTGGGGTCCCTTTATGGTCCCTTTGGGGTCCCTTTGGGGTCCCTCGATGTCCCTTTGGGGTCCTTTTGGGGACCTTTCGGGGTCCCTCGATGGCTCTTTGGGGTCTTTTGGGGGTCCTTTTGGGGTCCCTTTGGGGTCCTTTTGGGGTCCCTCGATGTCCCTTTGAGTCCTTTGGGGGTCCTTTTGGGGTCCCTTTGGTGTCCCTCGATGTCACCGGGTCCTTTTGGGGTCCTTTTATGGTCCTTTTGGGGTCCCTCGATGTCCCTTTGGGGTCTTTTTGGGGTCCTTTTGGGGTCCCTTTGGGGACCTTTTGGGTCCCTCGATGTCCCTTTGGGGACCTTTTGGGGTCCCTTTGGGGTCCCTCGATGTCACCGGGTCCTTTTGGGGTCCTTTTATGGTCCTTTTGGGGTCCCTCGATGTCCCTTTGGGGTCTTTTTGGGGTCCCTTTGGTGTCCCTCGATGTCACTGGGTCCTTTTGGGGTCCCTCGATGTCCCTTTGGGGTCTTTTGGGGGTCCTTTGGGGACCTTTTGGGGTCCCTCGATGTCCCTTTGGGGTCTTTTTGGGGTCCCTTTGGGGTCCCTCGATGTCCCCCCGGAGCACTCCTGATTCCCTCTGGAACCCCCTCTGTCCCAGTCCCGCCCCAGTTCCTCCCAGTTCCTCCCAGTTCCTCCCAGTTCCCAGCCTCAACCGGTCGGAGCTCTCCTGGGTGTCGTCCCCCCCCCCAGGGGGTGGGGGTGGGGGGTTGCCCAGTTGCACCCAGTTACACCCCAGTTGCACCACCGGGCCCAGTAAGACCAGTTCCACCCCTGCTTGCATCAGCGACCCCCGGCCCAGTTACATCCCAGTTGCGCCACTGGGTCTGCGCCCCACCCCAGTTGCATCCCAGCTGATCCCAGTTCACCCCAGTTACACCCCAGTTACGCCACTGGGTCTGCGCCCCACCCCAGTTGCATCCCAGCTGATCCCAGTTCACCCCAGTTACACCCCAGTTGCGCCACTGGGTCTGTGCCCCACCCCAGTTGCATCCCAGCTGATCCCAGTTCACCCCAGTTACACCCCAGTTGCACCACTGGGTCTGCGCCCCACCCCAGTTGCATCCCAGCTGATCCCAGTTCACCCCAGTTACACCCCAGTTATGCCACTGGGTCTGCGCCCCACCCCAGTTGCATCCCAGCTGATCCCAGTTCACCCCAGTTACACCCCAGTTATGCCACTGGGTCTGCGCCCCACCCCAGTTGCATCCCAGCTGATCCCAGTTCACCCCAGTTACACCCCAGTTGCGCCACTGGGTCTGCGCCCCACCCCAGTTGCATCCCAGCTGATCCCAGTTCACCCCAGTTACATCCCAGTTGCGCCACTGGGTCTGTGCCCCACCCCAGTTGCATCCCAGCTGATCCCAGTTACACCCCAGTTACACCCCAGCTGCATCCCAGTTACGCCACTGGGTCTGGGCCACACGCCAGTTGCATCCCACTTCCCCCCAGTTACACCCCAGTTGCGCCACTGGCTCGGCGCCCCACCCCACTTGCATCCCAGTTACACCCCAGTTTACACCACTAAGCCTTGGCCCAGCACCCTTTCGCACCACTGATCCAGTACTGGAACCAGTAGGACCAGTTACACCCCAGTTTAGACCCCGCCACAGGTCTGGAGCACTGGGTTTGCCCCCCCCATCCCAGTTCCACCCCAGTCTACACCACTGGGCTTGGCACTGCGTCCCAGTTACACCACTGGGTTTGGCTCCCCATCCCAGTTACAGCCCAGTTTCCACCACTGGGTTTGCCCTCCCCATCCCAGTTCCACCCCAGTTTGGATCCTTGAGTTTTATCCTCGTCCCAGTTACACCCCAGTCTACACCACTGGGTTTGGCCCCCCATCCCAGTTATACCCAGTTCAGACCACTGGCCTTGCCCTTCCCCATCCCAGTTACACCCCAGTTTACACCACTGGGTTGGTCTCCCCATCCCAGTTACACCCAGTTCCACCACTGGGCTCGGCCCCCAATCCCAGTTACACCGCCTGGCTTGGCCCCCCATCCCAGTTCCATCCCAGTTTGGATCCCTGAGTTTTACCCTCATCCCAGTTACACCCCAGTCTACACCACTGGGTTTGGCCCCCCATCCCAGTTCAGACCACTGGGTTGGACTCCCCATCCCAGTTACACCCAGTTCCACCACTGGGCTTGGCCCCCCCATCCCAGTTCCACCCCAGTTCAGACCACTGGGTTTGGCCCCCCATCCCAGTTACACCCAGTTACACCACTGGGTTTGGCCCCCCATCCCAGTTACACCCAGTTCCACCACCCAGCTTGGCTCCCCATCCCAGTTATACCCAGTTCAGACCACTGGCCTTGCCCTTTCCCATCCCAGTTACACCCCAGTTTACACCACTGGGTTGGTCTCCCCATCCCAGTTACACCCAGTTTCCACCACCCGGCTTGGCCCCCCCATCCCAGTTCCACCCCAGTTCAGACCACTGGATTTGGCCCCTGTCCCAGTTACACCCCAGTTTACACCACTGGGTTGGTCTCCCCATCCCAGTTACACCCAGTTTCCACCACCGGGCTTGGCCCCCCCATCCCAGTTCCACCCCAGTTCAGACCACTGGATTTGGCCCCCGTCCCAGTTACACCCCAGTTACACCACTGGGTTGGTCTCCCCATCCCAGTTACACCCAGTTTACACCACAGGACCCAGACCAGTACACCCAGTGCTGCCACTGGGGGCAGCACCTTTATTGACACCAGTAACGGCTCCCAGTACAGACCAGTTTGAACCATAAAGCCCCCAGTCCGGAGCAATGGGTTTGGCCCACTCATTACACCACTGGGTTTGGCCCCCCCATCCCAGTTACACCCAGTTCCATTACTGGGCTTGGCTCCCCATCCCAGTTATACCCAGTTCAGACCACTGGCCTTGCCATCCCCCATCCCAGTTACACCCCAGTTTACAC
>NW_028128034.1:0-45965 GCF_965231255.1 Vanellus vanellus
GTGGCAGCAAAAGCTGGACGTTTGTCTTTTTACCACCGGAGGGCGCCGAAAGTGAAAAAAGGCGCTTTTGAGGATAGAGTCCGCAGGAAAGAAGAGAGGGCCAAATTGTCTGGGGCATTTGAAGAGGTTCCAGGAGGCAGTGAGAACCAGCATTACTTTTCCCCGCTGGCACCTTTGCTGTGGCAGCAAAAGCTGGACGTTTGTCTTTTTTGCTCCGGAGGCTGCCGAAAGCGAAAACAGGTGCTTTTGAGGATGGAGTCCGCAGGAAAGCAGAGAGGGCCAAATTGTCTGTGGCATTTGAAAGGGTTCCAGGAGGCAGTGAGAACCAGCATTACTTTTCCCCGCTGGCACCTTTGCTGTGGCAGCAAAAGCTGGACGTTTGTCTTTTTTGCTCCGGAGGCTGCCGAAAGCGAAAACAGGTGCTTTTGAGGATGGAGTCCGCAGGAAAGCAGAGAGGGCCAAATTGTCTGTGGCATTTGAAAGAGTTCCAGGAGGCAGTGAGAACCAGCATTACTTTTCCCGCTGGCACCTTTGCTGTGGCAGCAAAAGCTGGACGTTTGTCTTTTTACCACCGGAGGGCGCCGAAAGTGAAAAAAGGCGCTTTTGAGGATGGAGTCCGCAGGAAAGCAGAGAGGGCCAAATTGTCTGGGGCATTTGAAGAGGTTCCAGGAGGCAGTGAGAACCAGCATTACTTTTCCCCGCTGGCACCTTTGCTGTGGCAGCAAAAGCTGGACGTTTGTCTTTTTTGCTCCGGAGGTTGCCGAAAGCGAAAAAAGGTGCTTTTGAGGATGGAGTCCGCAGGAAAGCAGAGAGGGCCAAATTGTCTGTGGCATTTGAAAGGGTTCCAGGAGGCAGTGAGAACCAGCATTACTTTTCCCCGTTGGCACCTTTGCTGTGGCAGCAAAAGCTGGACGTTTGTCTTTTTTGCTCCGGAGGCTGCCGAAAGCGAAAACAGGTGCTTTTGAGGATGGAGTCCGCAGGAAAGCAGAGAGGGCCAAATTGTCTGTGGCATTTGAAAGGGTTCCAGGAGGCAGTGAGAACCAGCATTACTTTTCCCCGCTGGCACCTTTGCTGTGGCAGCAAAAGCTGGACGTTTGTCTTTTTACAACCGGAGTGCGCCGAAAGTGAAAAAAGGCGCTTTTGAGGATAGAGTCCGCAGGAAAGCAGAGAGGGCTTAATTGTCTGGAGCATTTGAAAGGGTTCCAGGAGGCAGTGAGAACCAGCATTACTTTTCCCCGCTGGCACCTTTGCTGTGGCAGCAAAAGCTGGACGTTTGTCTTTTTACCACCGGAGTGCGCCGAAAGTGAAAAAAGGCGCTTTTGAGGATAGAGTCCGCAGGAAAGCAGAGAGGGCCAAATTGTCAGGGGCATTTGAAGAGGTTCCAGGAGGCAGTGAGAACCAGCATTACTTTTCCCCGCTGGCACCTTTGCTGTGGCAGCAAAAGCTGGACGTTTGTCTTTTTACCACCGGAGTGCGCCGAAAGTGAAAAAAGGCGCTTTTGAGGATAGAGTCCGCAGGAAAGCAGAGAGGGCCAAATTGTCAGGGGCATTTGAAGAGGTTCCAGGAGGCAGTGAGAACCAACATTACTTTTCCCCGCTGGCACCTTTGCTGTGGCAGCAAAAGCTGGACGTTTGTCTTTTTTGCTCCGGAGGCTGCCGAAAGCGAAAACAGGTGCTTTTGAGGATGGAGTCCGCAGGAAAGCAGAGAGGGCCAAATTGTCTGTGGCATTTGAAAGGGTTCCAGGAGGCAGTGAGAACCAGCATTACTTTTCCCCGCTGGCACCTTTGCTGTGGCAGCAAAAGTTGGACGTTTGTCTTTTTTGCTCCGGAGGCTGCCGAAAGCGAAAACAGGTGCTTTTGAGGATGGAGTCCGCAGGAAAGCAGAGAGGGCCAAATTGTCTGGGGCATTTGAAAGGGTTCCAGGAGGCAGTGAGAACCAGCATTACTTTTCCCCGCTGGCACCTTTGCTGTGGCAGCAAAAGCTGGACGTTTGTCTTTTTTGCTCCGGAGGCTGCCGAAAGCGAAAACAGGTGCTTTTGAGGATGGAGTCCGCAGGAAAGCAGAGAGGGCCAAATTGTCTGTGGCATTTGAAAGAGTTCCAGGAGGCAGTGAGAACCAGCATTACTTTTCCCCGCTGGCACCTTTGCTGTGGCAGCAAAAGCTGGACGTTTGTCTTTTTACCACCGGAGTGCGCCGAAAGTGAAAAAAGGCGCTTTTGAGGATAGAGTCCGCAGGAAAGCAGAGAGGGCTTAATTGTCTGGGGCATTTGAAAGGGTTCCAGGAGGCAGTGAGAACCAGCATTACTTTTCCCCGCTGGCACCTTTGCTGTGGCAGCAAAAGCTGGACGTTTGTCTTTTTTGCTCCGGAGGCTGCCGAAAGCGAAAACAGGTGCTTTTGAGGATGGAGTCCGCAGGAAAGCAGAGAGGGCCAAATTGTCTGGGGCATTTGAACAGGTTCCAGGAGGCAGTGAGAACCAGCATTACTTTTCCCCGCTGGCACCTTTGCTGTGGCAGCAAAAGCTGGACGTTTGTCTTTTTACCACCGGAGGGCGCCGAAAGTGAAAAAAGGCGCTTTTGAGGATAGAGTCCGCAGGAAAGCAGAGAGGGCCAAATTGTCTGGGGCATTTGAAGAGGTTCCAGGAGGCAGTGAGAACCAGCATTACTTTTCCCCGCTGGCACCTTTGCTGTGGCAGCAAAAGCTGGACGTTTGTCTTTTTTGCTCCGGAGGCTGCCGAAAGCGAAAACAGGTGCTTTTGAGGATGGAGTCCGCAGGAAAGCAGAGAGGGCCAAATTGTCTGTGGCATTTGAAAGGGTTCCAGGAGGCAGTGAGAACCAGCATTACTTTTCCCCGCTGGCACCTTTGCTGTGGCAGCAAAAGCTGGACGTTTGTCTTTTTTGCTCCGGAGGCTGCCGAAAGCGAAAACAGGTGCTTTTGAGGATGGAGTCCGCAGGAAAGCAGAGAGGGCCAAATTGTCTGTGGCATTTGAAAGAGTTCCAGGAGGCAGTGAGAACCAGCATTACTTTTCCCCGCTGGCACCTTTGCTGTGGCAGCAAAAGCTGGACGTTTGTCTTTTTACCACCGGAGGGCGCCGAAAGTGAAAAAAGGCGCTTTTGAGGATGGAGTCCGCAGGAAAGCAGAGAGGGCCAAATTGTCTGGGGCATTTGAAGAGGTTCCAGGAGGCAGTGAGAACCAGCATTACTTTTCCCCGCTGGCACCTTTGCTGTGGCAGCAAAAGCTGGACGTTTGTCTTTTTTGCTCCGGAGGTTGCCGAAAGCGAAAAAAGGTGCTTTTGAGGATGGAGTCCGCAGGAAAGCAGAGAGGGCCAAATTGTCTGTGGCATTTGAAAGGGTTCCAGGAGGCAGTGAGAACCAGCATTACTTTTCCCCGTTGGCACCTTTGCTGTGGCAGCAAAAGCTGGACGTTTGTCTTTTTTGCTCCGGAGGCTGCCGAAAGCGAAAACAGGTGCTTTTGAGGATGGAGTCCGCAGGAAAGCAGAGAGGGCCAAATTGTCTGTGGCATTTGAAAGGGTTCCAGGAGGCAGTGAGAACCAGCATTACTTTTCCCCGCTGGCACCTTTGCTGTGGCAGCAAAAGCTGGACGTTTGTCTTTTTACAACCGGAGTGCGCCGAAAGTGAAAAAAGGCGCTTTTGAGGATAGAGTCCGCAGGAAAGCAGAGAGGGCTTAATTGTCTGGAGCATTTGAAAGGGTTCCAGGAGGCAGTGAGAACCAGCATTACTTTTCCCCGCTGGCACCTTTGCTGTGGCAGCAAAAGCTGGACGTTTGTCTTTTTTGCTCCGGAGGCTGCCGAAAGCGAAAACAGGTGCTTTTGAGGATGGAGTCCGCAGGAAAGCAGAGAGGGCCAAATTGTCTGGGGCATTTGAACAGGTTCCAGGAGGCAGTGAGAACCAGCATTACTTTTCCCCGCTGGCACCTTTGCTGTGGCAGCAAAAGCTGGACGTTTGTCTTTTTACCACCGGAGTGCGCCGAAAGTGAAAAAAGGCGCTTTTGAGGATAGAGTCCGCAGGAAAGCAGAGAGGGCCAAATTGTCAGGGGCATTTGAAGAGGTTCCAGGAGGCAGTGAGAACCAGCATTACTTTTCCCCGCTGGCACCTTTGCTGTGGCAGCAAAAGCTGGACGTTTGTCTTTTTTGCTCCGGAGGCTGCCGAAAGCGAAAACAGGTGCTTTTGAGGATGGAGTCCGCAGGAAAGCAGAGAGGGCCAAATTGTCTGTGGCATTTGAAAGGGTTCCAGGAGGCAGTGAGAACCAGCATTACTTTTCCCCGCTGGCACCTTTGCTGTGGCAGCAAAAGTTGGACGTTTGTCTTTTTTGCTCCGGAGGCTGCCGAAAGCGAAAACAGGTGCTTTTGAGGATGGAGTCCGCAGGAAAGCAGAGAGGGCCAAATTGTCTGGGGCATTTGAAAGGGTTCCAGGAGGCAGTGAGAACCAGCATTACTTTTCCCCGCTGGCACCTTTGCTGTGGCAGCAAAAGCTGGACGTTTGTCTTTTTTGCTCCGGAGGCTGCCGAAAGCGAAAACAGGTGCTTTTGAGGATGGAGTCCGCAGGAAAGCAGAGAGGGCCAAATTGTCTGTGGCATTTGAAAGAGTTCCAGGAGGCAGTGAGAACCAGCATTACTTTTCCCCGCTGGCACCTTTGCTGTGGCAGCAAAAGCTGGACGTTTGTCTTTTTTGCTCCGGAGGTTGCCAAAAGCGAAAACAGGTGCTTTTGAGGATGGAGTCCGCAGGAAAGCAGAGAGGGCCAAATTGTCTGGGGCATTTGAAAGGGTTCCAGGAGGCAGTGAGAACCAGCATTACTTTTCCCCGCTGGCACCTTTGCTGTGGCAGCAAAAGCTGGACGTTTGTCTTTTTTGCTCCAGAGGCTGCCGAAAGCGAAAACAGGTGCTTTTGAGGATGGAGTCCGCAGGAAAGCAGAGAGGGCCAAATTGTCTGGGGCATTTGAAGGAGTTCCAGGAGGCAGTGAGAACCAGCATTACTTTTCCCCGCTGGCACCTTTGCTGTGGCAGCAAAAGCTGGACGTTTGTCTTTTTTGCTCCGGAGGCTGCCGAAAGCGAAAACAGGTGCTTTTGAGGATGGAGTCCGCAGGAAAGCAGAGAGGGCCAAATTGTCTGTGGCATTTGAAAGGGTTCCAGGAGGCAGTGAGAACCAGCATTACTTTTCCCCGCTGGCACCTTTGCTGTGGCAGCAAAAGCTGGACGTTTGTCTTTTTTGCTCCGGAGGTTGCCGAAAGCGAAAACAGGTGCTTTTGAGGATGGAGTCCGCAGGAAAGCAGAGAGGGCCAAATTGTCTGGGGCATTTGAAGAGGTTCCAGGAGGCAGTGAGAACCAGCATTACTTTTCCCCGCTGGCACCTTTGCTGTGGCAGCAAAAGCTGGACGTTTGTCTTTTTTGCTCCGGAGGCTGCCGAAAGCAAAAACAGGTGCTTTTGAGGATGGAGTCCGCAGGAAAGCAGAGAGGGCCAAATTGTCTGTGGCATTTGAAAGGGTTCCAGGAGGCAGTGAGAACCAGCATTACTTTTCCCCGCTGGCACCTTTGCTGTGGCAGCAAAAGCTGGACGTTTGTCTTTTTTGCTCCGGAGGCTGCCGAAAGCGAAAACAGGTGCTTTTGAGGATGGAGTCCGCAGGAAAGCAGAGAGGGCCAAATTGTCTGGGGCATTTGAAAGGGTTCCAGGAGGCAGTGAGAACCAGCATTACTTTTCCCCGCTGTCACCTTTGTTGTGGCAGCAAAAGCTGGACGTTTGTCTTTTTTGCTCCGGAGGCTGCCGAAAGCGAAAACAGGTGCTTTTGAGGATGGAGTCCGCAGGAAAGCAGAGAGGGCCAAATTGTCTGTGGCATTTGAAAGGGTTCCAGGAGGCAGTGAGAACCAGCATTACTTTTCCCCGCTGGCACCTTTGCTGTGGCAGCAAAAGCTGGACGTTTGTCTTTTTTGCTCCGGAGGTTGCCGAAAGCGAAAACAGGTGCTTTTGAGGATGGAGTCCGCAGGAAAGCAGAGAGGGCCAAATTGTCTGTGGCATTTGAAAGGGTTCCAGGAGGCAGTGAGAACCAGCATTACTTTTCCCCGCTGGCACCTTTGCTGTGGCAGCAAAAGCTGGACGTTTGTCTTTTTTGCTCCGGAGGCTGCCGAAAGCGAAAACAGGTGCTTTTGAGGATGGAGTCCGCAGGAAAGCAGAGAGGGCCAAATTGTCTGGGGCATTTGAAAGGGTTCCAGGAGGCAGTGAGAACCAGCATTACTTTTCCCCGCTGGCACCTTTGCTGTGGCAGCAAAAGCTGGACGTTTGTCTTTTTTGCTCCGGAGGCTGCCGAAAGCGAAAACAGGTGCTTTTGAGGATGGAGTCCGCAGGAAAGCAGAGAGGGCCAAATTGTCTGTGGCATTTGAAAGGGTTCCAGGAGGCAGTGAGAACCAGCATTACTTTTCCCCGCTGGCACCTTTGCTGTGGCAGCAAAAGCTGGACGTTTGTCTTTTTTGCTCCGGAGGTTGCCGAAAGCGAAAAAAGGTGCTTTTGAGGATGGAGTCCGCAGGAAAGCAGAGAGGGCCAAATTGTCTGTGGCATTTGAAAGAGTTCCAGGAGGCAGTGAGAACCAGCATTACTTTTCCCCGTTGGCACCTTTGCTGTGGCAGCAAAAGCTGGACGTTTGTCTTTTTTGCTCCGGAGGCTGCCGAAAGCGAAAACAGGTGCTTTTGAGGATGGAGTCCGCAGGAAAGCAGAGAGGGCCAAATTGTCTGTGGCATTTGAAAGGGTTCAAGGAGGTAGTGAGAACCAGCATTACTTTTCCCCGCTGGCACCTTTGCTGTGGCAGCAAAAGCTGGACGTTTGTCTTTTTTGCTCCGGAGGCTGCCGAAAGCGAAAACAGGTGCTTTTGAGGATAGAGTCCGCAGGAAAGCAGAGAGGGCCAAATTGTCTGGGGCATTTGAAAGGGTTCCAGGAGGCAGTGAGAACCAGCATTACTTTTCCCCGCTGGCACCTTTGCTGTGGCAGCAAAAGCTGGACGTTTGTCTTTTTACCACCGGAGTGCGCCGAAAGTGAAAAAAGGCGCTTTTGAGGATAGAGTCCGCAGGAAAGCAGAGAGGGCTTAATTGTCTGGGGCATTTGAAAGGGTTCCAGGAGGCAGTGAGAACCAGCATTACTTTTCCCCGCTGGCACCTTTGCTGTGGCAGCAAAAGCTGGACGTTTGTCTTTTTTGCTCCGGAGGCTGCCGAAAGCGAAAACAGGTGCTTTTGAGGATGGAGTCCGCAGGAAAGCAGAGAGGGCCAAATTGTCTGGGGCATTTGAACAGGTTCCAGGAGGCAGTGAGAACCAGCATTACTTTTCCCCGCTGGCACCTTTGCTGTGGCAGCAAAAGCTGGACGTTTGTCTTTTTACCACCGGAGGGCGCCGAAAGTGAAAAAAGGCGCTTTTGAGGATAGAGTCCGCAGGAAAGCAGAGAGGGCCAAATTGTCTGGGGCATTTGAAGAGGTTCCAGGAGGCAGTGAGAACCAGCATTACTTTTCCCCGCTGGCACCTTTGCTGTGGCAGCAAAAGCTGGACGTTTGTCTTTTTTGCTCCGGAGGCTGCCGAAAGCGAAAACAGGTGCTTTTGAGGATGGAGTCCGCAGGAAAGCAGAGAGGGCCAAATTGTCTGTGGCATTTGAAAGGGTTCCAGGAGGCAGTGAGAACCAGCATTACTTTTCCCCGCTGGCACCTTTGCTGTGGCAGCAAAAGCTGGACGTTTGTCTTTTTTGCTCCGGAGGCTGCCGAAAGCGAAAACAGGTGCTTTTGAGGATGGAGTCCGCAGGAAAGCAGAGAGGGCCAAATTGTCTGTGGCATTTGAAAGAGTTCCAGGAGGCAGTGAGAACCAGCATTACTTTTCCCCGCTGGCACCTTTGCTGTGGCAGCAAAAGCTGGACGTTTGTCTTTTTACCACCGGAGGGCGCCGAAAGTGAAAAAAGGCGCTTTTGAGGATGGAGTCCGCAGGAAAGCAGAGAGGGCCAAATTGTCTGGGGCATTTGAAGAGGTTCCAGGAGGCAGTGAGAACCAGCATTACTTTTCCCCGCTGGCACCTTTGCTGTGGCAGCAAAAGCTGGACGTTTGTCTTTTTTGCTCCGGAGGTTGCCGAAAGCGAAAAAAGGTGCTTTTGAGGATGGAGTCCGCAGGAAAGCAGAGAGGGCCAAATTGTCTGTGGCATTTGAAAGGGTTCCAGGAGGCAGTGAGAACCAGCATTACTTTTCCCCGTTGGCACCTTTGCTGTGGCAGCAAAAGCTGGACGTTTGTCTTTTTTGCTCCGGAGGCTGCCGAAAGCGAAAACAGGTGCTTTTGAGGATGGAGTCCGCAGGAAAGCAGAGAGGGCCAAATTGTCTGTGGCATTTGAAAGGGTTCCAGGAGGCAGTGAGAACCAGCATTACTTTTCCCCGCTGGCACCTTTGCTGTGGCAGCAAAAGCTGGACGTTTGTCTTTTTACAACCGGAGTGCGCCGAAAGTGAAAAAAGGCGCTTTTGAGGATAGAGTCCGCAGGAAAGCAGAGAGGGCTTAATTGTCTGGAGCATTTGAAAGGGTTCCAGGAGGCAGTGAGAACCAGCATTACTTTTCCCCGCTGGCACCTTTGCTGTGGCAGCAAAAGCTGGACGTTTGTCTTTTTTGCTCCGGAGGCTGCCGAAAGCGAAAACAGGTGCTTTTGAGGATGGAGTCCGCAGGAAAGCAGAGAGGGCCAAATTGTCTGGGGCATTTGAACAGGTTCCAGGAGGCAGTGAGAACCAGCATTACTTTTCCCCGCTGGCACCTTTGCTGTGGCAGCAAAAGCTGGACGTTTGTCTTTTTACCACCGGAGTGCGCCGAAAGTGAAAAAAGGCGCTTTTGAGGATAGAGTCCGCAGGAAAGCAGAGAGGGCCAAATTGTCAGGGGCATTTGAAGAGGTTCCAGGAGGCAGTGAGAACCAGCATTACTTTTCCCCGCTGGCACCTTTGCTGTGGCAGCAAAAGCTGGACGTTTGTCTTTTTTGCTCCGGAGGCTGCCGAAAGCGAAAACAGGTGCTTTTGAGGATGGAGTCCGCAGGAAAGCAGAGAGGGCCAAATTGTCTGTGGCATTTGAAAGGGTTCCAGGAGGCAGTGAGAACCAGCATTACTTTTCCCCGCTGGCACCTTTGCTGTGGCAGCAAAAGTTGGACGTTTGTCTTTTTTGCTCCGGAGGCTGCCGAAAGCGAAAACAGGTGCTTTTGAGGATGGAGTCCGCAGGAAAGCAGAGAGGGCCAAATTGTCTGGGGCATTTGAAAGGGTTCCAGGAGGCAGTGAGAACCAGCATTACTTTTCCCCGCTGGCACCTTTGCTGTGGCAGCAAAAGCTGGACGTTTGTCTTTTTTGCTCCGGAGGCTGCCGAAAGCGAAAACAGGTGCTTTTGAGGATGGAGTCCGCAGGAAAGCAGAGAGGGCCAAATTGTCTGTGGCATTTGAAAGAGTTCCAGGAGGCAGTGAGAACCAGCATTACTTTTCCCCGCTGGCACCTTTGCTGTGGCAGCAAAAGCTGGACGTTTGTCTTTTTTGCTCCGGAGGTTGCCAAAAGCGAAAACAGGTGCTTTTGAGGATGGAGTCCGCAGGAAAGCAGAGAGGGCCAAATTGTCTGGGGCATTTGAAAGGGTTCCAGGAGGCAGTGAGAACCAGCATTACTTTTCCCCGCTGGCACCTTTGCTGTGGCAGCAAAAGCTGGACGTTTGTCTTTTTTGCTCCAGAGGCTGCCGAAAGCGAAAACAGGTGCTTTTGAGGATGGAGTCCGCAGGAAAGCAGAGAGGGCCAAATTGTCTGGGGCATTTGAAGGAGTTCCAGGAGGCAGTGAGAACCAGCATTACTTTTCCCCGCTGGCACCTTTGCTGTGGCAGCAAAAGCTGGACGTTTGTCTTTTTTGCTCCGGAGGCTGCCGAAAGCGAAAACAGGTGCTTTTGAGGATGGAGTCCGCAGGAAAGCAGAGAGGGCCAAATTGTCTGTGGCATTTGAAAGGGTTCCAGGAGGCAGTGAGAACCAGCATTACTTTTCCCCGCTGGCACCTTTGCTGTGGCAGCAAAAGCTGGACGTTTGTCTTTTTTGCTCCGGAGGCTGCCGAAAGCGAAAACAGGTGCTTTTGAGGATGGAGTCCGCAGGAAAGCAGAGAGGGCCAAATTGTCTGGGGCATTTGAAGAGGTTCCAGGAGGCAGTGAGAACCAGCATTACTTTTCCCCGCTGGCACCTTTGCTGTGGCAGCAAAAGCTGGACGTTTGTCTTTTTTGCTCCGGAGGCTGCCAAAAGCGAAAACAGGTGCTTTTGAGGATGGAGTCCGCAGGAAAGCAGAGAGGGCCAAATTGTCTGGGGCATTTGAAGGAGTTCCAGGAGGCAGTGAGAACCAGCATTACTTTTCCCCGCTGGCACCTTTGCTGTGGCAGCAAAAGCTGGACGTTTGTCTTTTTTGCTCCGGAGGCTGCCGAAAGCGAAAACAGGTGCTTTTGAGGATGGAGTCCGCAGGAAAGCAGAGAGGGCCAAATTGTCTGGGGCATTTGAAGGAGTTCCAGGAGGCAGTGAGAACCAGCATTACTTTTCCCCGCTGGCACCTATGCTGTGGCAGCAAAAGCTGGACGTTTGTCTTTTTTGCTCCGGAGGCTGCCGAAAGCGAAAACAGGTGCTTTTGAGGATGGAGTCCGCAGGAAAGCAGAGAGGGCCAAATTGTCTGTGGCATTTGAAAGGGTTCCAGGAGGCAGTGAGAACCAGCATTACTTTTCCCCGCTGGCACCTTTGCTGTGGCAGCAAAAGCTGGACGTTTGTCTTTTTTGCTCCGGAGGTTGCCGAAAGCGAAAACAGGTGCTTTTGAGGATGGAGTCCGCAGGAAAGCAGAGAGGGCCAAATTGTCTGTGGCATTTGAAGGAGTTCCAGGAGGCAGTGAGAACCAGCATTACTTTTCCCCGCTGGCACCTTTGCTGTGGCAGCAAAAGCTGTACGTTTGTCTTTTTTGCTCCGGACGCTGCCGAAAGCGAAAACAGGTGCTTTTGAGGATGGAGTCCGCAGGAAAGCAGAGAGGGCCAAATTGTCTGTGGCATTTGAAAGGGTTCCAGGAGGCAGTGAGAACCAGCATTACTTTTCCCCGCTGGCACCTTTGTTGTGGCAGCAAAAGCTGGACGTTTGTCTTTTTTGCTCCGGAGGCTGCCGAAAGCGAAAACAGGTGCTTTTGAGGATGGAGTCCGCAGGAAAGCAGAGAGGGCCAAATTGTCTGTGGCATTTGAAAGGGTTCCAGGAGGCAGTGAGAACCAGCATTACTTTTCCCCGCTGGCACCTTTGCTGTGGCAGCAAAAGCTGGACGTTTGTCTTTTTTGCTCCGGAGGCTGCCGAAAGCGAAAACAGGTGCTTTTGAGGATGGAGTCCGCAGGAAAGCAGAGAGGGCCAAATTGTCTGTGGCATTTGAAAGGGTTCCAGGAGGCAGTGAGAACCAGCATTACTTTTCCCCGCTGGCACCTTTGCTGTGGCAGCAAAAGCTGGACGTTTGTCTTTTTTTGCTCCGGAGGCTGCCGAAAGCGAAAATAGATTCTTTTGAGGATGGAGTCCGCAGGAAAGCAGAGAGGGCCAAATTGTCTGTGGCATTTGAAAGGGTTCCAGGAGGCAGTGAGAACCAGCATTACTTTTCCCCGGTGGCACCTTTGCTGTGGCAGCAAAAGCTGGACGTTTGTCTTTTTTGCTCCGGAGGCTGCCGAAAGCGAAAACAGGTGCTTTTGAGGATGGAGTCCGCAGGAAAGCAGAGAGGGCCAAATTGTCGGGGGCATTTGAAAGGGTTCCAGGAGGCAGTGAGAACCAGCATTACTTTTCCCCGCTGGCACCTTTGCTGTGGCAGCAAAAGCTGGACGTTTGTCTTTTTTGCTCCGGACGCTGCCGAAAGCGAAAACAGGTGCTTTTGAGGATGGAGTCCGCAGGAAAGCAGAGAGGGCCAAAATGTCTGTGGCATTTGAAAGAGTTAGAGGAGGCAGTGAGAACCAGCATTACTTTTCCCCGCTGGCACCTTTGCTGTGGCAGCAAAAGCTGGACGTTTGTCTTTTTTGCTCCGGAGGCTGCCGAAAGCGAAAACAGGTGCTTTTGAGGATGGAGTCCGCAGGAAAGCAGAGAGGGCCAAATTGTCTGTGGCATTTGAAAGGGTTCCAGGAGGCAGTGAGAACCAGCATTACTTTTCCTTGCTGGCACCTTTGCTGTGGCAGCAAAAGCTGGACGTTTGTCTTTTTTGCTCCGGAGGCTGCCGAAAGCGAAAACAGGTGCTTTTGAGGATGGAGTCCGCAGGAAAGCAGAGAGGGCCAAATTGTCTGTGGCATTTGAAAGAGTTCCAGGAGGCAGTGACAACCAGCATCACTTTTCCCCGCTGGCACCTTTGCTGTGGCAGCAAAACCTGGACGTTTGTCTTTTTACCACCGGAGGGCGCCGAAAGTGAAAAAAGGCGCTTTTGAGGATAGAGTCCGCAGGAAAGCAGAGAGGGCTTAATTGTCTGGGGCATTTGAAAGGGTTCCAGGAGGCAGTGAGAACCAGCATTACTTTTCCCCGCTGGCACCTTTGCTGTGGCAGCAAAAGCTGGACGTTTGTCTTTTTTGCTCCGGAGGCTGCCGAAAGCGAAAACAGGTGCTTTTGAGGATGGAGTCCGCAGGAAAGCAGAGAGGGCCAAATTGTCTGGGGCATTTGAACAGCTTCCAGGAGGCAGTGAGAACCAGCATTACTTTTCCCCGCTGGCACCTTTGCTGTGGCAGCAAAAGCTGGACGTTTGTCTTTTTTGCTCCGGAGGCTGCCGAAAGCGAAAACAGGTGCTTTTGAGGATGGAGTCCACAGGAAAGCAGAGAGGGCCAAATTGTCTGGGGCATTTGAAAGGGTTCCAGGAGGCAGTGAGAACCAGCATTACTTTTCCCCGCTGGCACCTTTGCTGTGGCAGCAAAAGCTGGACGTTTGTCTTTTTTGCTCCGGAGGCTGCCGAAAGCGAAAACAGGTGCTTTTGAGGATGGAGTCCGCAGGAAAGCAGAGAGGGCCAAATTGTCAGGGGCATTTGAAAGGGTTCCAGGAGGCAGTGAGAACCAGCATTACTTTTCCCCGCTGGCACCTTTGCTGTGGCAGCAAAAGCTGGACGTTTGTCTTTTTTGCTCCGGAGGCTGCCGAAAGCGAAAACAGGTGCTTTTGAGGATGGAGTCCGCAGGAAAGCAGAGAGGGCCAAATTGTCTGTTGCATTTGAAAGAGTTCCAGGAGGCAGTGAGAACCAGCATTACTTTTCCCCGCTGGCACCTTTGCTGTGGCAGCAAAAGCTGGACGTTTGTCTTTTTACCACCGGAGGGCGCCGAAAGTGAAAAAAGGCGCTTTTGAGGATAGAGTCCGCAGGAAAGCAGAGAGGGCTTAATTGTCTGTGGCATTTGAAAGGGTTCCAGGAGGCAGTGAGAACCAGCATTACTTTTCCCCGCTGGCACCTTTGCTGTGGCAGCAAAAGCTGGACGTTTGTCTTTTTTGCTCCGGAGGCTGCCGAAAGCGAAAACAGGTGCTTTTGAGGATGGAGTCCGCAGGAAAGCAGAGAGGGCCAAATTGTCTGTGGCATTTGAAAGGGTTCCAGGAGGCAGTGAGAACCAGCATTACTTTTCCCCGCTGGCACCTTTGCTGTGGCAGCAAAAGCTGGACGTTTGTCTTTTTTGCTCCGGAGGCTGCCGAAAGCAAAAACAGGTGCTTTTGAGGATGGAGTCCGCAGGAAAGCAGAGAGGGCCAAAATGTCTGTGGCATTTGAAAGAGTTAGAGGAGGCAGTGAGAACCAGCATTACTTTTCCCCGCTGGCACCTTTGCTGTGGCAGCAAAAGCTGGACGTTTGTCTTTTTACCACCGGAGGGCGCCGAAAGTGAAAAAAGGCGCTTTTGAGGATAGAGTCCGCAGGAAAGCAGAGAGGGCTTAATTGTCTGTGGCATTTGAAAGGGTTCCAGGAGGCAGTGAGAACCAGCATTACTTTTCCCCGCTGGCACCTTTGCTGTGGCAGCAAAAGCTGGACGTTTGTCTTTTTTGCTCCGGAGGCTGCCGAAAGCGAAAACAGGTGCTTTTGAGGATGGAGTCCGCAGGAAAGCAGAGAGGGCCAAATTGTCTGTGGCATTTGAAAGGGTTCCAGGAGGCAGTGAGAACCAGCATTACTTTTCCCCGCTGGCACCTTTGCTGTGGCAGCAAAAGCTGGACGTTTGTCTTTTTTGCTCCGGAGGCTGCCGAAAGCAAAAACAGGTGCTTTTGAGGATGGAGTCCGCAGGAAAGCAGAGAGGGCCAAAATGTCTGTGGCATTTGAAAGAGTTCCAGGAGGCAGTGAGAACCAGCATTACTTTTCCCCGCTGGCACCTTTGCTGTGGCAGCAAAAGCTGGACGTTTGTCTTTTTTGCTCCGGAGGCTGCCGAAAGCGAAAACAGGTGCTTTTGAGGATGGAGTCCGCAGGAAAGCAGAGAGGGCCAAATTGTCTGTGGCATTTGAAAGGGTTCCAGGAGGCAGTGAGAACCAGCATTACTTTTCCCCGCTGGCACCTTTGCTGTGGCAGCAAAAGCTGGACGTTTGTCTTTTTTGCTCCGGAGGTTGCCGAAAGCGAAAAAAGGTGCTTTTGAGGATGGAGTCCGCAGGAAAGCAGAGAGGGCCAAATTGTCTGTGGCATTTGAAAGGGTTCCAGGAGGCAGTGAGAACCAGCATTACTTTTCCCCGTTGCACCTTTGCTGTGCCAGCAAAAGCTGGACGTTTGTCTTTTTTTGCTCCGGACGCTGCCGAAAGCGAAAACAGGTGCTTTTGAGGATGGAGTCCGCAGGAAAGCAGAGAGGGCCAAAATGTCTGTGGCATTTTAAGAGGTTCCAGGAGGCAGTGAGAACCAGCATTACTTTTCCCCGCTGGCACCTTTGCTGTGGCAGCAAAAGCTGGACGTTTGTCTTTTTTGCTCCGGAGGCTGCCGAAAGCGAAAACAGGTGCTTTTGAGGATGGAGTCCGCAGGAAAGCAGAGAGGGCCAAATTGTCTGGGGCATTTGAAGGAGTTCCAGGAGGCAGTGAGAACCAGCATTACTTTTCCCCGCTGGCACCTTTGCTGTGGCAGCAAAAGCTGGACGTTTGTCTTTTTTGCTCCGGAGGCTGCCGAAAGCGAAAACAGGTGCTTTTGAGGATGGAGTCCGCAGGAAAGCAGAGAGGGCCAAATTGTCTGTGGCATTTGAAAGAGTTCCAGGAGGCAGTGACAACCAGCATCACTTTTCCCCGCTGGCACCTTTGCTGTGGCAGCAAAACCTGGACGTTTGTCTTTTTACCACCGGAGGGCGCCGAAAGTGAAAAAAGGCGCTTTTGAGGATAGAGTCCGCAGGAAAGCAGAGAGGGCTTAATTGTCTGGGGCATTTGAAAGGGTTCCAGGAGGCAGTGAGAACCAGCATTACTTTTCCCCGCTGGCACCTTTGCTGTGGCAGCAAAAGCTAGACGTTTGTATTTTTTGCTCCGGAGGCTGCCGAAAGCGAAAACAGGTGCTTTTGAGGATGGAGTCCGCAGGAAAGCAGAGAGGGCCAAATTGTCAGGGGCATTTGAAAGGGTTCCAGGAGGCAGTGAGAACCAGCATTACTTTTCCCCGCTGGCACCTTTGCTGTGGCAGCAAAAGCTGGACGTTTGTCTTTTTTGCTCCGGAGGCTGCCGAAAGCGAAAACAGGTGCTTTTGAGGATGGAGTCCGCAGGAAAGCAGAGAGGGCCAAATTGTCTGTGGCATTTGAAAGAGTTCCAGGAGGCAGTGAGAACCAGCATTACTTTTCCCCGCTGGCACCTTTGCTGTGGCAGCAAAAGCTGGACGTTTGTCTTTTTTGCTCCGGAGGTTGCCAAAAGCGAAAACAGGTGCTTTTGAGGATGGAGTCCGCAGGAAAGCAGAGAGGGCCAAATTGTCTGGGGCATTTGAAAGGGTTCCAGGAGGCAGTGAGAACCAGCATTACTTTTCCCCGCTGGCACCTTTGCTGTGGCAGCAAAAGCTGGACGTTTGTCTTTTTTGCTCCAGAGGCTGCCGAAAGCGAAAACAGGTGCTTTTGAGGATGGAGTCCGCAGGAAAGCAGAGAGGGCCAAATTGTCTGGGGCATTTGAAGGAGTTCCAGGAGGCAGTGAGAACCAGCATTACTTTTCCCCGCTGGCACCTTTGCTGTGGCAGCAAAAGCTGGACGTTTGTCTTTTTTGCTCCGGAGGCTGCCGAAAGCGAAAACAGGTGCTTTTGAGGATGGAGTCCGCAGGAAAGCAGAGAGGGCCAAATTGTCTGTGGCATTTGAAAGGGTTCCAGGAGGCAGTGAGAACCAGCATTACTTTTCCCCGCTGGCACCTTTGCTGTGGCAGCAAAAGCTGGACGTTTGTCTTTTTTGCTCCGGAGGCTGCCGAAAGCGAAAACAGGTGCTTTTGAGGATGGAGTCCGCAGGAAAGCAGAGAGGGCCAAATTGTCTGGGGCATTTGAAGAGGTTCCAGGAGGCAGTGAGAACCAGCATTACTTTTCCCCGCTGGCACCTTTGCTGTGGCAGCAAAAGCTGGACGTTTGTCTTTTTTGCTCCGGAGGCTGCCAAAAGCGAAAACAGGTGCTTTTGAGGATGGAGTCCGCAGGAAAGCAGAGAGGGCCAAATTGTCTGGGGCATTTGAAGGAGTTCCAGGAGGCAGTGAGAACCAGCATTACTTTTCCCCGCTGGCACCTTTGCTGTGGCAGCAAAAGCTGGACGTTTGTCTTTTTTGCTCCGGAGGCTGCCGAAAGCGAAAACAGGTGCTTTTGAGGATGGAGTCCGCAGGAAAGCAGAGAGGGCCAAATTGTCTGGGGCATTTGAAGGAGTTCCAGGAGGCAGTGAGAACCAGCATTACTTTTCCCCGCTGGCACCTTTGCTGTGGCAGCAAAAGCTGGACGTTTGTCTTTTTTGCTCCGGACGCTGCCGAAAGCGAAAACAGGTGCTTTTGAGGATGGAGTCCGCAGGAAAGCAGAGAGGGCCAAATTGTCTGTGGCATTTGAAAGGGTTCCAGGAGGCAGTGAGAACCAGCATTACTTTTCCCCGCTGGCACCTTTGCTGTGGCAGCAAAAGCTGGACGTTTGTCTTTTTTGCTCCGGAGGTTGCCGAAAGCGAAAACAGGTGCTTTTGAGGATGGAGTCCGCAGGAAAGCAGAGAGGGCCAAATTGTCTGTGGCATTTGAAGGAGTTCCAGGAGGCAGTGAGAACCAGCATTACTTTTCCCCGCTGGCACCTTTGCTGTGGCAGCAAAAGCTGTACGTTTGTCTTTTTTGCTCCGGACGCTGCCGAAAGCGAAAACAGGTGCTTTTGAGGATGGAGTCCGCAGGAAAGCAGAGAGGGCCAAATTGTCTGTGGCATTTGAAAGGGTTCCAGGAGGCAGTGAGAACCAGCATTACTTTTCCCCGCTGGCACCTTTGTTGTGGCAGCAAAAGCTGGACGTTTGTCTTTTTTGCTCCGGAGGCTGCCGAAAGCGAAAACAGGTGCTTTTGAGGATGGAGTCCGCAGGAAAGCAGAGAGGGCCAAATTGTCTGTGGCATTTGAAAGGGTTCCAGGAGGCAGTGAGAACCAGCATTACTTTTCCCCGCTGGCACCTTTGCTGTGGCAGCAAAAGCTGGACGTTTGTCTTTTTTGCTCCGGAGGCTGCCGAAAGCGAAAACAGGTGCTTTTGAGGATGGAGTCCGCAGGAAAGCAGAGAGGGCCAAATTGTCTGTGGCATTTGAAAGGGTTCCAGGAGGCAGTGAGAACCAGCATTACTTTTCCCCGCTGGCACCTTTGCTGTGCCAGCAAAAGCTGGACGTTTGTCTTTTTTTGCTCCGGAGGCTGCCGAAAGCGAAAATAGATTCTTTTGAGGATGGAGTCCGCAGGAAAGCAGAGAGGGCCAAATTGTCTGTGGCATTTGAAAGGGTTCCAGGAGGCAGTGAGAACCAGCATTACTTTTCCCCGGTGGCACCTTTGCTGTGGCAGCAAAAGCTGGACGTTTGTCTTTTTTGCTCCGGAGGCTGCCGAAAGCGAAAACAGGTGCTTTTGAGGATGGAGTCCGCAGGAAAGCAGAGAGGGCCAAATTGTCGGGGGCATTTGAAAGGGTTCCAGGAGGCAGTGAGAACCAGCATTACTTTTCCCCGCTGGCACCTTTGCTGTGGCAGCAAAAGCTGGACGTTTGTCTTTTTTGCTCCGGACGCTGCCGAAAGCGAAAACAGGTGCTTTTGAGGATGGAGTCCGCAGGAAAGCAGAGAGGGCCAAAATGTCTGTGGCATTTGAAAGAGTTAGAGGAGGCAGTGAGAACCAGCATTACTTTTCCCCGCTGGCACCTTTGCTGTGGCAGCAAAAGCTGGACGTTTGTCTTTTTTGCTCCGGAGGCTGCCGAAAGCGAAAACAGGTGCTTTTGAGGATGGAGTCCGCAGGAAAGCAGAGAGGGCCAAATTGTCTGTGGCATTTGAAAGGGTTCCAGGAGGCAGTGAGAACCAGCATTACTTTTCCCCGCTGGCACCTTTGCTGTGGCAGCAAAAGCTGGACGTTTGTCTTTTTTGCTCCGGAGGCTGCCGAAAGCGAAAACAGGTGCTTTTGAGGATGGAGTCCGCAGGAAAGCAGAGAGGGCCAAATTGTCTGTGGCATTTGAAAGAGTTCCAGGAGGCAGTGACAACCAGCATCACTTTTCCCCGCTGGCACCTTTGCTGTGGCAGCAAAACCTGGACGTTTGTCTTTTTACCACCGGAGGGCGCCGAAAGTGAAAAAAGGCGCTTTTGAGGATAGAGTCCGCAGGAAAGCAGAGAGGGCTTAATTGTCTGGGGCATTTGAAAGGGTTCCAGGAGGCAGTGAGAACCAGCATTACTTTTCCCCGCTGGCACCTTTGCTGTGGCAGCAAAAGCTAGACGTTTGTATTTTTTGCTCCGGAGGCTGCCGAAAGCGAAAACAGGTGCTTTTGAGGATGGAGTCCGCAGGAAAGCAGAGAGGGCCAAATTGTCTGGGGCATTTGAAGAGGTTCCAGGAGGCAGTGAGAACCAGCATTACTTTTCCCCGCTGGCACCTTTGCTGTGGCAGCAAAAGCTGGACGTTTGTCTTTTTTGCTCCGGAGGCTGCCGAAAGCGAAAACAGGTGCTTTTGAGGATGGAGTCCACAGGAAAGCAGAGAGGGCCAAATTGTCTGGGGCATTTGAAAGGGTTCCAGGAGGCAGTGAGAACCAGCATTACTTTTCCCCGCTGGCACCTTTGCTGTGGCAGCAAAAGCTGGACGTTTGTCTTTTTTGCTCCGGAGGCTGCCGAAAGCGAAAACAGGTGCTTTTGAGGATGGAGTCCGCAGGAAAGCAGAGAGGGCCAAATTGTCTGGGGCATTTGAAAGGGTTCCAGGAGGCAGTGAGAACCAGCATTACTTTTCCCCGCTGGCACCTTTGCTGTGGCAGCAAAAGCTGGACGTTTGTCTTTTTTGCTCCGGAGGCTGCCGAAAGCGAAAACAGGTGCTTTTGAGGATGGAGTCCGCAGGAAAGCAGAGAGGGCCAAATTGTCTGTTGCATTTGAAAGAGTTCCAGGAGGCAGTGAGAACCAGCATTACTTTTCCCCGCTGGCACCTTTGCTGTGGCAGCAAAAGCTGGACGTTTGTCTTTTTACCACCGGAGGGCGCCGAAAGTGAAAAAAGGCGCTTTTGAGGATAGAGTCCGCAGGAAAGCAGAGAGGGCTTAATTGTCTGTGGCATTTGAAAGGGTTCCAGGAGGCAGTGAGAACCAGCATTACTTTTCCCCGCTGGCACCTTTGCTGTGGCAGCAAAAGCTGGACGTTTGTCTTTTTTGCTCCGGAGGCTGCCGAAAGCGAAAACAGGTGCTTTTGAGGATGGAGTCCGCAGGAAAGCAGAGAGGGCCAAATTGTCTGTGGCATTTGAAAGGGTTCCAGGAGGCAGTGAGAACCAGCATTACTTTTCCCCGCTGGCACCTTTGCTGTGGCAGCAAAAGCTGGACGTTTGTCTTTTTTGCTCCGGAGGCTGCCGAAAGCAAAAACAGGTGCTTTTGAGGATGGAGTCCGCAGGAAAGCAGAGAGGGCCAAAATGTCTGTGGCATTTGAAAGAGTTAGAGGAGGCAGTGAGAACCAGCATTACTTTTCCCCGCTGGCACCTTTGCTGTGGCAGCAAAAGCTGGACGTTTGTCTTTTTTGCTCCGGAGGCTGCCGAAAGCGAAAACAGGTGCTTTTGAGGATGGAGTCCGCAGGAAAGCAGAGAGGGCCAAATTGTCTGTGGCATTTGAAAGGGTTCCAGGAGGCAGTGAGAACCAGCATTACTTTTCCCCGCTGGCACCTTTGCTGTGGCAGCAAAAGCTGGACGTTTGTCTTTTTTGCTCCGGAGGTTGCCGAAAGCGAAAAAAGGTGCTTTTGAGGATGGAGTCCGCAGGAAAGCAGAGAGGGCCAAATTGTCTGTGGCATTTGAAAGGGTTCCAGGAGGCAGTGAGAACCAGCATTACTTTTCCCCGTTGCACCTTTGCTGTGCCAGCAAAAGCTGGACGTTTGTCTTTTTTTGCTCCGGACGCTGCCGAAAGCGAAAACAGGTGCTTTTGAGGATGGAGTCCGCAGGAAAGCAGAGAGGGCCAAAATGTCTGTGGCATTTTAAGAGGTTCCAGGAGGCAGTGAGAACCAGCATTACTTTTCCCCGCTGGCACCTTTGCTGTGGCAGCAAAAGCTGGACGTTTGTCTTTTTTGCTCCGGAGGCTGCCGAAAGCGAAAACAGGTGCTTTTGAGGATGGAGTCCGCAGGAAAGCAGAGAGGGCCAAATTGTCTGGGGCATTTGAAGGAGTTCCAGGAGGCAGTGAGAACCAGCATTACTTTTCCCCGCTGGCACCTTTGCTGTGGCAGCAAAAGCTGGACGTTTGTCTTTTTTGCTCCGGAGGCTGCCGAAAGCGAAAACAGGTGCTTTTGAGGATGGAGTCCGCAGGAAAGCAGAGAGGGCCAAATTGTCTGTGGCATTTGAAAGAGTTCCAGGAGGCAGTGACAACCAGCATCACTTTTCCCCGCTGGCACCTTTGCTGTGGCAGCAAAACCTGGACGTTTGTCTTTTTACCACCGGAGGGCGCCGAAAGTGAAAAAAGGCGCTTTTGAGGATAGAGTCCGCAGGAAAGCAGAGAGGGCTTAATTGTCTGGGGCATTTGAAAGGGTTCCAGGAGGCAGTGAGAACCAGCATTACTTTTCCCCGCTGGCACCTTTGCTGTGGCAGCAAAAGCTAGACGTTTGTATTTTTTGCTCCGGAGGCTGCCGAAAGCGAAAACAGGTGCTTTTGAGGATGGAGTCCGCAGGAAAGCAGAGAGGGCCAAATTGTCAGGGGCATTTGAAAGGGTTCCAGGAGGCAGTGAGAACCAGCATTACTTTTCCCCGCTGGCACCTTTGCTGTGGCAGCAAAAGCTGGACGTTTGTCTTTTTTGCTCCGGAGGCTGCCGAAAGCGAAAACAGGTGCTTTTGAGGATGGAGTCCGCAGGAAAGCAGAGAGGGCCAAATTGTCTGGGGCATTTGAAAGGGTTCCAGGAGGCAGTGAGAACCAGCATTACTTTTCCCCGCTGGCACCTTTGCTGTGGCAGCAAAAGCTGGACGTTTGTCTTTTTTGCTCCGGAGGCTGCCGAAAGCGAAAACAGGTGCTTTTGAGGATGGAGTCCGCAGGAAAGCAGAGAGGGCCAAATTGTCTGTGGCATTTGAAAGAGTTCCAGGAGGCAGTGAGAACCAGCATTACTTTTCCCCGCTGGCACCTTTGCTGTGGCAGCAAAAGCTGGACGTTTGTCTTTTTACCACCGGAGGGCGCCGAAAGTGAAAAAAGGCGCTTTTGAGGATAGAGTCCGCAGGAAAGCAGAGAGGGCTTAATTGTCTGTGGCATTTGAAAGGGTTCCAGGAGGCAGTGAGAACCAGCATTACTTTTCCCCGCTGGCACCTTTGCTGTGGCAGCAAAAGCTGGACGTTTGTCTTTTTTGCTCCGGAGGCTGCCGAAAGCGAAAACAGGTGCTTTTGAGGATGGAGTCCGCAGGAAAGCAGAGAGGGCCAAATTGTCTGTGGCATTTGAAAGGGTTCCAGGAGGCAGTGAGAACCAGCATTACTTTTCCCCGCTGGCACCTTTGCTGTGGCAGCAAAAGCTGGACGTTTGTCTTTTTTGCTCCGGAGGCTGCCGAAAGCGAAAACAGGTGCTTTTGAGGATGGAGTCCGCAGGAAAGCAGAGAGGGCCAAATTGTCTGTGGCATTTGAAAGGGTTCCAGGAGGCAGTGAGAACCAGCATTACTTTTCCCCGCTGGCACCTTTGCTGTGGCAGCAAAAGCTGGACGTTTGTCTTTTTTGCTCCGGAGGCTGCCGAAAGCGAAAACAGGTGCTTTTGAGGATGGAGTCCGCAGGAAAGCAGAGAGGGCCAAATTGTCTGTGGCATTTGAAAGGGTTCCAGGAGGCAGTGAGAACCAGCATTACTTTTCCCCGCTGGCACCTTTGCTGTGGCAGCAAAAGCTGGACGTTTGTCTTTTTTGCTCCGGAGGTTGCCGAAAGCGAAAACAGGTGCTTTTGAGGATGGAGTCCGCAGGAAAGCAGAGAGGGCCAAATTGTCTGTGGCATTTGAAAGGGTTCCAGGAGGCAGTGAGAACCAGCATTACTTTTCCCCGTTGCACCTTTGCTGTGCCAGCAAAAGCTGGACGTTTGTCTTTTTTTGCTCCGGACACTGCCGAAAGCGAAAACAGGTGCTTTTGAGGATGGAGTCCGCAGGAAAGCAGAGAGGGCCAAAATGTCTGTGGCATTTGAAGAGGTTCCAGGAGGCAGTGAGAACCAGCATTACTTTTCCCCGCTGGCACCTTTGCTGTGGCAGCAAAAGCTGGACGTTTGTCTTTTTTGCTCCGGAGGCTGCCGAAAGCGAAAACAGGTGCTTTTGAGGATGGAGTCCGCAGGAAAGCAGAGAGGGCCAAATTGTCTGGGGCATTTGAAGGAGTTCCAGGAGGCAGTGAGAACCAGCATTACTTTTCCCCGCTGGCACCTTTGCTGTGGCAGCAAAAGCTGGACGTTTGTCTTTTTTGCTCCGGAGGCTGCCGAAAGCGAAAACAGGTGCTTTTGAGGATGGAGTCCGCAGGAAAGCAGAGAGGGCCAAATTGTCTGTGGCATTTGAAAGAGTTCCAGGAGGCAGTGACAACCAGCATCACTTTTCCCCGCTGGCACCTTTGCTGTGGCAGCAAAACCTGGACGTTTGTCTTTTTACCACCGGAGGGCGCCGAAAGTGAAAAAAGGCGCTTTTGAGGATAGAGTCCGCAGGAAAGCAGAGAGGGCTTAATTGTCTGGGGCATTTGAAAGGGTTCCAGGAGGCAGTGAGAACCAGCATTACTTTTCCCCGCTGGCACCTTTGCTGTGGCAGCAAAAGCTAGACGTTTGTATTTTTTGCTCCGGAGGCTGCCGAAAGCGAAAACAGGTGCTTTTGAGGATGGAGTCCGCAGGAAAGCAGAGAGGGCCAAATTGTCTGGGGCATTTGAAAGGGTTCCAGGAGGCAGTGAGAACCAGCATTACTTTTCCCCGCTGGCACCTTTGCTGTGGCAGCAAAAGCTGGACGTTTGTCTTTTTTGCTCCGGAGGCTGCCGAAAGCGAAAACAGGTGCTTTTGAGGATGGAGTCCGCAGGAAAGCAGAGAGGGCCAAATTGTCTGTGGCATTTGAAAGGGTTCCAGGAGGCAGTGAGAACCAGCATTACTTTTCCCCGCTGGCACCTTTGCTGTGGCAGCAAAAGCTGGACGTTTGTCTTTTTTGCTCCGGAGGCTGCCGAAAGCGAAAACAGGTGCTTTTGAGGATGGAGTCCGCAGGAAAGCAGAGAGGGCCAAATTGTCTGTGGCATTTGAAAGGGTTCCAGGAGGCAGTGAGAACCAGCATTACTTTTCCCCGCTGGCACCTTTGCTGTGGCAGCAAAAGCTGGACGTTTGTCTTTTTTGCTCCGGAGGTTGCCGAAAGCGAAAAAAGGTGCTTTTGAGGATGGAGTCCGCAGGAAAGCAGAGAGGGCCAAATTGTCTGTGGCATTTGAAAGGGTTCCAGGAGGCAGTGAGAACCAGCATTACTTTTCCCCGTTGCACCTTTGCTGTGCCAGCAAAAGCTGGACGTTTGTCTTTTTTGCTCCGGACACTGCCGAAAGCGAAAACAGGTGCTTTTGAGGATGGAGTCCGCAGGAAAGCAGAGAGGGCCAAAATGTCTGTGGCATTTGAAGAGGTTCCAGGAGGCAGTGAGAACCAGCATTACTTTTCCCCGCTGGCACCTTTGCTGTGGCAGCAAAAGCTGGACGTTTGTCTTTTTTGCTCCGGAGGCTGCCGAAAGCGAAAACAGGTGCTTTTGAGGATGGAGTCCGCAGGAAAGCAGAGAGGGCCAAATTGTCTGGGGCATTTGAAGGAGTTCCAGGAGGCAGTGAGAACCAGCATTACTTTTCCCCGCTGGCACCTTTGCTGTGGCAGCAAAAGCTGGACGTTTGTCTTTTTTGCTCCGGAGGCTGCCGAAAGCGAAAACAGGTGCTTTTGAGGATGGAGTCCGCAGGAAAGCAGAGAGGGCCAAATTGTCTGTGGCATTTGAAAGAGTTCCAGGAGGCAGTGAGAACCAGCATTACTTTTCCCCGCTGGCACCTTTGCTGTGGCAGCAAAAGCTGGACGTTTGTCTTTTTACCACCGGAGGGCGCCGAAAGTGAAAAAAGGCGCTTTTGAGGATAGAGTCCGCAGGAAAGCAGAGAGGGCTTAATTGTCTGGGGCATTTGAAAGGGTTCCAGGAGGCAGTGAGAACCAGCATTACTTTTCCCCGCTGGCACCTTTGCTGTCGCAGCAAAAGCTGGACGTTTGTCTTTTTGCTCCGGAGGTTGCCAAAAGCGAAAACAGGTGCTTTTGAGGATGGAGTCCGCAGGAAAGCAGAGAGGGCCAAATTGTCTGGGGCATTTGAAGAGGTTCCAGGAGGCAGTGAGAACCAGCATTACTTTTCCCCGCTGGCACCTTTGCTGTGGCAGCAAAAGCTGGACGTTTGTCTTTTTTGCTCCGGAGGCTGCCGAAAGCGAAAACAGGTGCTTTTGAGGATGGAGTCCGCAGGAAAGCAGAGAGGGCCAAATTGTCTGTAACATTTGAAAGAGTTCCAGGAGGCAGTGAGAACCAGCATTACTTTTCCCCGCTGGCACCTTTGCTGTGGCAGCAAAAGCTGGACGTTTGTCTTTTTTGCTCCGGAGGGCGCCGAAAGCAAAAATAGGTGCTTTTGAGGATGGAGTCCGCAGGAAAGCAGAGAGGGCCAAATTGTCTGTGGCATTTGAAAGGGTTCCAGGAGGCAGTGAGAACCAGCATTACTTTTCCCCGCTGGCACCTTTGCTGTGGCAGCAAAAGCTGGACGTTTGTCTTTTTTGCTCCGGACGCTGCCGAAAGCGAAAACAGGTGCTTTTGAGGATGGAGTCCGCAGGAAAGCAGAGAGGGCCAAATTGTCTGGGGCATT
The DNA here is from genome assembly GCF_965231255.1 of Vanellus vanellus. Classification (NCBI taxonomy): domain Eukaryota; kingdom Metazoa; phylum Chordata; class Aves; order Charadriiformes; family Charadriidae; genus Vanellus; species Vanellus vanellus. Next base: position 25,358 of record NW_028128034.1, read on the forward strand.
TGAAGAGGTTCCAGGAGGCAGTGAGAACCAGCATTACTTTTCCCCGCTGGCACCTTTGCTGTGGCAGCAAAAGCTGGACGTTTGTCTTTTTTGCTCCGGAGGCTGCCGAAAGCGAAAACAGGTGCTTTTGAGGATGGAGTCCGCAGGAAAGCAGAGAGGGCCAAATTGTCTGTAACATTTGAAAGAGTTCCAGGAGGCAGTGAGAACCAGCATTACTTTTCCCTGCTGGCACCTTTGCTGTGGCAGCAAAAGCTGGACGTTTGTCTTTTTTGCTCCGGAGGGCGCCGAAAGCAAAAATAGGTGCTTTTGAGGATGGAGTCCGCAGGAAAGCAGAGAGGGCCAAATTGTCTGTGGCATTTGAAAGGGTTCCAGGAGGCAGTGAGAACCAGCATTACTTTTCCCCGCTGGCACCTTTGCTGTGGCAGCAAAAGCTGGACGTTTGTCTTTTTTGCTCCGGAGGTTGCCGAAAGCGAAAACAGGTGCTTTTGAGGATGGAGTCCGCAGGAAAGCAGAGAGGGCCAAATTGTCTGGGGCATTTGAAGAGGTTCCAGGAGGCAGTGAGAACCAACATTACTTTTCCCCGCTGGCACCTTTGCTGTGGCAGCAAAAGCTGGACGTTTGTCTTTTTTGCTCCGGAGGCTGCCGAAAGCGAAAACAGCTGCTTTTGAGGATGGAGTCCGCAGGAAAGCAGAGAGGGCCAAATTGTCTGTGGCATTTGAAAGGGTTCCAGGAGGCAGTGAGAACCAGCATTACTTTTCCCCGCTGGCACCTTTGCTGTGGCAGCAAAAGCTGGACGTTTGTCTTTTTTACTCCGGAGGCTGCCGAAAGCGAAAACAGCTGCTTTTGAGGATGGAGTCCGCAGGAAAGCAGAGAGGGCCAAATTGTCTGTGGCATTTGAAAGGGTTCCAGGAGGCAGTGAGAACCAGCATTACTTTTCCCCGCTGGCACCTTTGCTGTGGCAGCAAAAGCTGGACGTTTGTCTTTTTTGCTCCGGCGGTTGCCAAAAGCGAAAACAGGTGCTTTTGAGGATGGAGTCCGCAGGAAAGCAGAGAGGGCCAAATTGTCTGTGGCATTTGAAAGGGTTCCAGGAGGCAGTGAGAACCAGCATTACTTTTCCCCGCTGGCACCTTTGCTGTGGCAGCAAAAGCTGGACGTTTGTCTTTTTTGCTCCGGAGGTTGCCGAAAGCGAAAACAGGTGCTTTTGAGGATGGAGTCCGCAGGAAAGCAGAGAGGGCCAAATTGTCTGGGGCATTTGAAAGGGTTCCAGGAGGCAGTGAGAACCAGCATTACTTTTCCCCGCTGGCACCTTTGCTGTGGCAGCAAAAGCTGGACGTTTGTCTTTTTTGCTCCGGAGGCTGCCGAAAGCGAAAACAGGTGCTTTTGAGGATGGAGTCCGCAGGAAAGCAGAGAGGGCCAAATTGTCTGTGGCATTTGAAAGGGTTCCAGGAGGCAGTGAGAACCAGCATTACTTTTCCCCGCTGGCACCTTTGCTGTGGCAGCAAAAGCTGGACGTTTGTCTTTTTTGCTCCGGAGGCTGCCGAAAGCGAAAACAGGTGCTTTTGAGGATGGAGTCCGCAGGAAAGCAGAGAGGGCCAAATTGTCTGTGGCATTTGAAAGGGTTCCAGGAGGCAGTGAGAACCAGCATTACTTTTCCCCGCTGGCACCTTTGCTGTGGCAGCAAAAGCTGGACGTTTGTCTTTTTTGCTCCGGAGGCTGCCGAAAGCAAAAACAGGTGCTTTTGAGGATGGAGTCCGCAGGAAAGCAGAGAGGGCCAAATTGTCTGTGGCATTTGAAGAGGTTCCAGGAGGCAGTGAGAACCAGCATTACTTTTCCCCGCTGGCACCTTTGCTGTGGCAGCAAAAGCTGGACGTTTGTCTTTTTTGCTCCGGAGGCTGCCGAAAGCGAAAACAGGTGCTTTTGAGGATGGAGTCCGCAGGAAAGCAGAGAGGGCCAAATTGTCTGTGGCATTTGAAAGGGTTCCAGGAGGCAGTGAGAACCAGCATTACTTTTCCCCGCTGGCACCTTTGCTGTGGCAGCAAAAGCTGGACGTTTGTCTTTTTTGCTCCGGAGGTTGCCGAAAGCGAAAACAGGTGCTTTTGAGGATGGAGTCCGCAGGAAAGCAGAGAGGGCCAAATTGTCTGGGGCATTTGAAGAGGTTCCAGGAGGCAGTGAGAACCAGCATTACTTTTCCCCGCTGGCACCTTTGCTGTGGCAGCAAAAGCTGGACGTTTGTCTTTTTTGCTCCGGAGGCTGCCGAAAGCGAAAACAGCTGCTTTTGAGGATGGAGTCCGCAGGAAAGCAGAGAGGGCCAAATTGTCTGTAACATTTGAAAGAGTTCCAGGAGGCAGTGAGAACCAGCATTACTTTTCCCTGCTGGCACCTTTGCTGTGGCAGCAAAAGCTGGACGTTTGTCTTTTTTGCTCCGGAGGGCGCCGAAAGCAAAAATAGGTGCTTTTGAGGATGGAGTCCGCAGGAAAGCAGAGAGGGCCAAATTGTCTGTGGCATTTGAAAGGGTTCCAGGAGGCAGTGAGAACCAGCATTACTTTTCCCCGCTGGCACCTTTGCTGTGGCAGCAAAAGCTGGACGTTTGTCTTTTTTGCTCCGGAGGTTGCCGAAAGCGGAAACAGGTGCTTTTGAGGATGGAGTCCGCAGGAAAGCAGAGAGGGCCAAATTGTCTGGGGCATTTGAAGAGGTTCCAGGAGGCAGTGAGAACCAACATTACTTTTCCCCGCTGGCACCTTTGCTGTGGCAGCAAAAGCTGGACGTTTGTCTTTTTTGCTCCGGAGGCTGCCGAAAGCGAAAACAGCTGCTTTTGAGGATGGAGTCCGCAGGAAAGCAGAGAGGGCCAAATTGTCTGTGGCATTTGAAAGGGTTCCAGGAGGCAGTGAGAACCAGCATTACTTTTCCCCGCTGGCACCTTTGCTGTGGCAGCAAAAGCTGGACGTTTGTCTTTTTTACTCCGGAGGCTGCCGAAAGCGAAAACAGCTGCTTTTGAGGATGGAGTCCGCAGGAAAGCAGAGAGGGCCAAATTGTCTGTGGCATTTGAAAGGGTTCCAGGAGGCAGTGAGAACCAGCATTACTTTTCCCCGCTGGCACCTTTGCTGTGGCAGCAAAAGCTGGACGTTTGTCTTTTTTGCTCCGGAGGCTGCCGAAAGCAAAAACAGGTGCTTTTGAGGATGGAGTCCGCAGGAAAGCAGAGAGGGCCAAATTGTCTGGGGCATTTGAAAGGGTTCCAGGAGGCAGTGAGAACCAGCATTACTTTTCCCCGCTGGCACCTTTGCTGTGGCAGCAAAAGCTGGACGTTTGTCTTTTTTGCTCCGGAGGCTGCCGAAAGCGAAAACAGGTGCTTTTGAGGATGGAGTCCGCAGGAAAGCAGAGAGGGCCAAATTGTCTGGGGCATTTGAAGGAGTTCCAGGAGGCAGTGAGAACCAGCATTACTTTTCCCCGCTGGCACCTTTGCTGTGGCAGCAAAAGCTGGACGTTTGTCTTTTTTGCTCCGGAGGCTGCCGAAAGCGAAAACAGGTGCTTTTGAGGATGGAGTCCGCAGGAAAGCAGAGAGGGCCAAATTGTCTGTGGCATTTGAAAGAGTTCCAGGAGGCAGTGACAACCAGCATCACTTTTCCCCGCTGGCACCTTTGCTGTGGCAGCAAAACCTGGACGTTTGTCTTTTTACCACCGGAGGGCGCCGAAAGTGAAAAAAGGCGCTTTTGAGGATAGAGTCCGCAGGAAAGCAGAGAGGGCTTAATTGTCTGGGGCATTTGAAAGGGTTCCAGGAGGCAGTGAGAACCAGCATTACTTTTCCCCGCTGGCACCTTTGCTGTCGCAGCAAAAGCTGGACGTTTGTCTTTTTGCTCCGGAGGTTGCCAAAAGCGAAAACAGGTGCTTTTGAGGATGGAGTCCGCAGGAAAGCAGAGAGGGCCAAATTGTCTGAGGCATTTGAAGAGGTTCCAGGAGGCAGTGAGAACCAGCATTACTTTTCCCCGCTGGCACCTTTGCTGTGGCAGCAAAAGCTGGACGTTTGTCTTTTTTGCTCCGGAGGCTGCCGAAAGCGAAAACAGGTGCTTTTGAGGATGGAGTCCGCAGGAAAGCAGAGAGGGCCAAATTGTCTGTAACATTTGAAAGAGTTCCAGGAGGCAGTGAGAACCAGCATTACTTTTCCCTGCTGGCACCTTTGCTGTGGCAGCAAAAGCTGGACGTTTGTCTTTTTTGCTCCGGAGGGCGCCGAAAGCAAAAATAGGTGCTTTTGAGGATGGAGTCCGCAGGAAAGCAGAGAGGGCCAAATTGTCTGTGGCATTTGAAAGGGTTCCAGGAGGCAGTGAGAACCAGCATTACTTTTCCCCGCTGGCACCTTTGCTGTGGCAGCAAAAGCTGGACGTTTGTCTTTTTTGCTCCGGAGGTTGCCGAAAGCGAAAACAGGTGCTTTTGAGGATGGAGTCCGCAGGAAAGCAGAGAGGGCCAAATTGTCTGTGGCATTTGAAGAGGTTCCAGGAGGCAGTGAGAACCAGCATTACTTTTCCCCGCTGGCACCTTTGCTGTGGCAGCAAAAGCTGGACGTTTGTCTTTTTTGCTCCGGCGGTTGCCAAAAGCGAAAACAGGTGCTTTTGAGGATGGAGTCCGCAGGAAAGCAGAGAGGGCCAAATTGTCTGTGGCATTTGAAAGGGTTCCAGGAGGCAGTGAGAACCAGCATTACTTTTCCCCGCTGGCACCTTTGCTGTGGCAGCAAAAGCTGGACGTTTGTCTTTTTTGCTCCGGAGGCTGCCGAAAGCGAAAACAGGTGCTTTTGAGGATGGAGTCCGCAGGAAAGCAGAGAGGGCCAAATTGTCTGGGGCATTTGAAAGGGTTCCAGGAGGCAGTGAGAACCAGCATTACTTTTCCCCGCTGGCACCTTTGTTGTGGCAGCAAAAGCTGGACGTTTGTCTTTTTTGCTCCGGAGGCTGCCGAAAGCGAAAACAGGTGCTTTTGAGGATGGAGTCCGCAGGAAAGCAGAGAGGGCCAAATTGTCTGTGGCATTTGAAAGGGTTCCAGGAGGCAGTGAGAACCAGCATTACTTTTCCCCGCTGGCACCTTTGCTGTGGCAGCAAAAGCTGGACGTTTGTCTTTTTTGCTCCGGAGGCTGCCGAAAGCGAAAACAGGTGCTTTTGAGGATGGAGTCCGCAGGAAAGCAGAGAGGGCCAAATTGTCTGGGGCATTTGAAGGAGTTCCAGGAGGCAGTGAGAACCAGCATTACTTTTCCCCGCTGGCACCTTTGCTGTGGCAGCAAAAGCTGGACGTTTGTCTTTTTTGCTCCGGAGGCTGCCGAAAGCGAAAACAGGTGCTTTTGAGGATGGAGTCCGCAGGAAAGCAGAGAGGGCCAAATTGTCTGTGGCATTTGAAAGAGTTCCAGGAGGCAGTGACAACCAGCATCACTTTTCCCCGCTGGCACCTTTGCTGTGGCAGCAAAACCTGGACGTTTGTCTTTTTACCACCGGAGGGCGCCGAAAGTGAAAAAAGGCGCTTTTGAGGATAGAGTCCGCAGGAAAGCAGAGAGGGCTTAATTGTCTGGGGCATTTGAAAGGGTTCCAGGAGGCAGTGAGAACCAGCATTACTTTTCCCCGCTGGCACCTTTGCTGTGGCAGCAAAAGCTAGACGTTTGTATTTTTTGCTCCGGAGGCTGCCGAAAGCGAAAACAGGTGCTTTTGAGGATGGAGTCCGCAGGAAAGCAGAGAGGGCCAAATTGTCTGGGGCATTTGAAAGAGTTCCAGGAGGCAGTGACAACCAGCATTACTTTTCCCCGCTGGCACCTTTGCTGTGGCAGCAAAAGCTGGACGTTTGTCTTTTTTGCTCCGGAGGCTGCCGAAAGCGAAAACAGGTGCTTTTGAGGATGGAGTCCGCAGGAAAGCAGAGAGGGCCAAATTGTCTGGGGCATTTGAAAGGGTTCCAGGAGGCAGTGAGAACCAGCATTACTTTTCCCCGCTGGCACCTTTGCTGTGGCAGCAAAAGCTGGACGTTTGTCTTTTTTGCTCCGGAGGCTGCCGAAGGCGAAAACAGGTGCTTTTGAGGATGGAGTCCGCAGGAAAGCAGAGAGGGCCAAATTGTCTGTGGCATTTGAAAGGGTTCCAGGAGGCAGTGAGAACCAGCATTACTTTTCCCCGCTGGCACCTTTGCTGTGGCAGCAAAAGCTGGACGTTTGTCTTTTTTGCTCCGGAGGCTGCCGAAAGCGAAAACAGGTGCTTTTGAGGATGGAGTCCGCAGGAAAGCAGAGAGGGCCAAATTGTCTGTGGCATTTGAAAGAGTTCCAGGAGGCAGTGAGAACCAGCATTACTTTTCCCCGCTGGCACCTTTGCTGTGGCAGCAAAAGCTGGACGTTTGTCTTTTTACCACCGGAGGGCGCCGAAAGTGAAAAAAGGCGCTTTTGAGGATAGAGTCCGCAGGAAAGCAGAGAGGGCTTAATTGTCTGGGGCATTTGAAAGGGTTCCAGGAGGCAGTGAGAACCAGCATTACTTTTCCCCGCTGGCACCTTTGCTGTCGCAGCAAAAGCTGGACGTTTGTCTTTTTGCTCCGGAGGTTGCCAAAAGCGAAAACAGGTGCTTTTGAGGATGGAGTCCGCAGGAAAGCAGAGAGGGCCAAATTGTCTGGGGCATTTGAAGAGGTTCCAGGAGGCAGTGAGAACCAGCATTACTTTTCCCCGCTGGCACCTTTGCTGTGGCAGCAAAAGCTGGACGTTTGTCTTTTTTGCTCCGGAGGCTGCCGAAAGCGAAAACAGGTGCTTTTGAGGATGGAGTCCGCAGGAAAGCAGAGAGGGCCAAATTGTCTGTAACATTTGAAAGAGTTCCAGGAGGCAGTGAGAACCAGCATTACTTTTCCCTGCTGGCACCTTTGCTGTGGCAGCAAAAGCTGGACGTTTGTCTTTTTTGCTCCGGAGGGCGCCGAAAGCAAAAATAGGTGCTTTTGAGGATGGAGTCCGCAGGAAAGCAGAGAGGGCCAAATTGTCTGTGGCATTTGAAAGGGTTCCAGGAGGCAGTGAGAACCAGCATTACTTTTCCCCGCTGGCACCTTTGCTGTGGCAGCAAAAGCTGGACGTTTGTCTTTTTTGCTCCGGAGGTTGCCGAAAGCGAAAACAGGTGCTTTTGAGGATGGAGTCCGCAGGAAAGCAGAGAGGGCCAAATTGTCTGGGGCATTTGAAGAGGTTCCAGGAGGCAGTGAGAACCAGCATTACTTTTCCCCGCTGGCACCTTTGCTGTGGCAGCAAAAGCTGGACGTTTGTCTTTTTTGCTCCGGAGGCTGCCGAAAGCGAAAACAGGTGCTTTTGAGGATGGAGTCCACAGGAAAGCAGAGAGGGCCAAATTGTCTGTGGCATTTGAAAGGGTTCCAGGAGGCAGTGAGAACCAGCATTACTTTTCCCCGCTGGCACCTTTGCTGTGGCAGCAAAAGCTGGACGTTTGTCTTTTTTGCTCCGGAGGCTGCCGAAGGCGAAAACAGGTGCTTTTGAGGATGGAGTCCGCAGGAAAGCAGAGAGGGCCAAATTGTCTGTGGCATTTGAAAGGGTTCCAGGAGGCAGTGAGAACCAGCATTACTTTTCCCCGCTGGCACCTTTGCTGTGGCAGCAAAAGCTGGACGTTTGTCTTTTTTGCTCCGGAGGCTGCCGAAAGCGAAAACAGGTGCTTTTGAGGATGGAGTCCGCAGGAAAGCAGAGAGGGCCAAATTGTCTGTGGCATTTGAAAGAGTTCCAGGAGGCAGTGAGAACCAGCATTACTTTTCCCCGCTGGCACCTTTGCTGTGGCAGCAAAAGCTGGACGTTTGTCTTTTTACCACCGGAGGGCGCCGAAAGTGAAAAAAGGCGCTTTTGAGGATAGAGTCCGCAGGAAAGCAGAGAGGGCTTAATTGTCTGGGGCATTTGAAAGGGTTCCAGGAGGCAGTGAGAACCAGCATTACTTTTCCCCGCTGGCACCTTTGCTGTGGCAGCAAAAGCTGGACGTTTGTCTTTTTGCTCCGGAGGTTGCCAAAAGCGAAAACAGGTGCTTTTGAGGATGGAGTCCGCAGGAAAGCAGAGAGGGCCAAATTGTCTGGGGCATTTGAAGAGGTTCCAGGAGGCAGTGAGAACCAGCATTACTTTTCCCCGCTGGCACCTTTGCTGTGGCAGCAAAAGCTGGACGTTTGTCTTTTTTGCTCCGGAGGCTGCCGAAAGCGAAAACAGGTGCTTTTGAGGATGGAGTCCGCAGGAAAGCAGAGAGGGCCAAATTGTCTGTAACATTTGAAAGAGTTCCAGGAGGCAGTGAGAACCAGCATTACTTTTCCCTGCTGGCACCTTTGCTGTGGCAGCAAAAGCTGGACGTTTGTCTTTTTTGCTCCGGAGGGCGCCGAAAGCAAAAATAGGTGCTTTTGAGGATGGAGTCCGCAGGAAAGCAGAGAGGGCCAAATTGTCTGTGGCATTTGAAAGGGTTCCAGGAGGCAGTGAGAACCAGCATTACTTTTCCCCGCTGGCACCTTTGCTGTGGCAGCAAAAGCTGGACGTTTGTCTTTTTTGCTCCGGAGGTTGCCGAAAGCGAAAACAGGTGCTTTTGAGGATGGAGTCCGCAGGAAAGCAGAGAGGGCCAAATTGTCTGGGGCATTTGAAGAGGTTCCAGGAGGCAGTGAGAACCAACATTACTTTTCCCCGCTGGCACCTTTGCTGTGGCAGCAAAAGCTGGACGTTTGTCTTTTTTGCTCCGGAGGCTGCCGAAAGCGAAAACAGCTGCTTTTGAGGATGGAGTCCGCAGGAAAGCAGAGAGGGCCAAATTGTCTGTGGCATTTGAAAGGGTTCCAGGAGGCAGTGAGAACCAGCATTACTTTTCCCCGCTGGCACCTTTGCTGTGGCAGCAAAAGCTGGACGTTTGTCTTTTTTGCTCCGGAGGCTGCCGAAAGCGAAAACAGCTGCTTTTGAGGATGGAGTCCGCAGGAAAGCAGAGAGAGCCAAATTGTCTGTGGCATTTGAAAGGGTTCCAGGAGGCAGTGAGAACCAGCATTACTTTTCCCCGCTGGCACCTTTGCTGTGGCAGCAAAAGCTGGACGTTTGTCTTTTTTGCTCCGGAGGTTGCCGAAAGCGAAAACAGGTGCTTTTGAGGATGGAGTCCGCAGGAAAGCAGAGAGGGCCAAATTGTCTGGGGCATTTGAAAGGGTTCCAGGAGGCAGTGAGAACCAGCATTACTTTTCCCCGCTGGCACCTTTGTTGTGGCAGCAAAAGCTGGACGTTTGTCTTTTTTGCTCCGGAGGCTGCCGAAAGCGAAAACAGGTGCTTTTGAGGATGGAGTCCGCAGGAAAGCAGAGAGGGCCAAATTGTCTGTGGCATTTGAAAGGGTTCCAGGAGGCAGTGAGAACCAGCATTACTTTTCCCCGCTGGCACCTTTGCTGTGGCAGCAAAAGCTGGACGTTTGTCTTTTTTGCTCCGGAGGCTGCCGAAAGCGAAAACAGGTGCTTTTGAGGATGGAGTCCGCAGGAAAGCAGAGAGGGCCAAATTGTCTGTGGCATTTGAAAGGGTTCCAGGAGGCAGTGAGAACCAGCATTACTTTTCCCCGCTGGCACCTTTGCTGTGGCAGCAAAAGCTGGACGTTTGTCTTTTTTGCTCCGGAGGCTGCCGAAAGCAAAAACAGGTGCTTTTGAGGATGGAGTCCGCAGGAAAGCAGAGAGGGCCAAATTGTCTGTGGCATTTGAAGAGGTTCCAGGAGGCAGTGAGAACCAGCATTACTTTTCCCCGCTGGCACCTTTGCTGTGGCAGCAAAATCTGGACGTTTGTCTTTTTTGCTCCGGAGGCTGCCGAAAGCAAAAACAGGTGCTTTTGAGGATGGAGTCCGCAGGAAAGCAGAGAGGGCCAAATTGTCTGTGGCATTTGAAAGGGTTCCAGGAGGCAGTGAGAACCAGCATTACTTTTCCCCGCTGGCACCTTTGCTGTGGCAGCAAAAGCTGGACGTTTGTCTTTTTTGCTCCGGAGGTTGCCGAAAGCGAAAACAGGTGCTTTTGAGGATGGAGTACGCAGGAAAGCAGAGAGGGCCAAATTGTCTGGGGCATTTGAAGAGGTTCCAGGAGGCAGTGAGAACCAGCATTACTTTTCCCCGCTGGCACCTTTGCTGTGGCAGCAAAAGCTGGACGTTTGTCTTTTTTGCTCCGGAGGCTGCCGAAGGCGAAAACAGGTGCTTTTGAGGATGGAGTCCGCAGGAAAGCAGAGAGGGCCAAATTGTCTGTAGATTTGAAAGAGTTCCAGGAGGCAGTGAGAACCAGCATTACTTTTCCCTGCTGGCACCTTTGCTGTGGCAGCAAAAGCTGGACGTTTGTCTTTTTTGCTCCGGAGGGCGCCGAAAGCAAAAATAGGTGCTTTTGAGGATGGAGTCCGCAGGAAAGCAGAAAGGGCCAAATTGTCTGTGGCATTTGAAAGGGTTCCAGGAGGCAGTGAGAACCAGCATTACTTTTCCCCGCTGGCACCTTTGCTGTGGCAGCAAAAGCTGGACGTTTGTCTTTTTTGCTCCGGAGGTTGCCGAAAGCGAAAACAGGTGCTTTTGAGGATGGAGTCCGCAGGAAAGCAGAGAGGGCCAAATTGTCTGGGGCATTTGAAGAGGTTCCAGGAGGCAGTGAGAACCAACATTACTTTTCCCCGCTGGCACCTTTGCTGTGGCAGCAAAAGCTGGACGTTTGTCTTTTTTGCTCCGGAGGCTGCCGAAAGCGAAAACAGCTGCTTTTGAGGATGGAGTCCGCAGGAAAGCAGAGAGGGCCAAATTGTCTGTGGCATTTGAAAGGGTTCCAGGAGGCAGTGAGAACCAGCATTACTTTTCCCCGCTGGCACCTTTGCTGTGGCAGCAAAAGCTGGACGTTTGTCTTTTTTGCTCCGGCGGTTGCCAAAAGCGAAAACAGGTGCTTTTGAGGATGGAGTCCGCAGGAAAGCAGAGAGGGCCAAATTGTCTGTGGCATTTGAAAGGGTTCCAGGAGGCAGTGAGAACCAGCATTACTTTTCCCCGCTGGCACCTTTGCTGTGGCAGCAAAAGCTGGACGTTTGTCTTTTTTGCTCCGGAGGTTGCCGAAAGCGAAAACAGGTGCTTTTGAGGATGGAGTCCGCAGGAAAGCAGAGAGGGCCAAATTGTCTGGGGCATTTGAAAGGGTTCCAGGAGGCAGTGAGAACCAGCATTACTTTTCCCCGCTGGCACCTTTGTTGTGGCAGCAAAAGCTGGACGTTTGTCTTTTTTGCTCCGGAGGCTGCCGAAAGCGAAAACAGGTGCTTTTGAGGATGGAGTCCGCAGGAAAGCAGAGAGGGCCAAATTGTCTGTGGCATTTGAAAGGGTTCCAGGAGGCAGTGAGAACCAGCATTACTTTTCCCCGCTGGCACCTTTGCTGTGGCAGCAAAAGCTGGACGTTTGTCTTTTTTGCTCCGGAGGCTGCCGAAAGCGAAAACAGGTGCTTTTGAGGATGGAGTCCGCAGGAAAGCAGAGAGGGCCAAATTGTCTGTGGCATTTGAAAGGGTTCCAGGAGGCAGTGAGAACCAGCATTACTTTTCCCCGCTGGCACCTTTGCTGTGGCAGCAAAAGCTGGACGTTTGTCTTTTTTGCTCCGGAGGCTGCCGAAAGCAAAAACAGGTGCTTTTGAGGATGGAGTCCGCAGGAAAGCAGAGAGGGCCAAATTGTCTGTGGCATTTGAAGAGGTTCCAGGAGGCAGTGAGAACCAGCATTACTTTTCCCCGCTGGCACCTTTGCTGTGGCAGCAAAAGCTGGACGTTTGTCTTTTTTGCTCCGGAGGCTGCCGAAAGCGAAAACAGGTGCTTTTGAGGATGGAGTCCTCAGGAAAGCAGAGAGGGCCAAATTGTCTGTGGCATTTGAAAGGGTTCCAGGAGGCAGTGAGAACCAGCATTACTTTTCCCCGCTGGCACCTTTGCTGTGGCAGCAAAAGCTGGACGTTTGTCTTTTTTGCTCCGGAGGCTGCCGAAAGCGAAAACAGGTGCTTTTGTGGATGGAGTCCGCAGGAAAGCAGAGAGGGCCAAATTGTCTGGGGCATTTGAAAGTGTTCCAGGAGGCAGTGAGAACCAGCATTACTTTTCCCCGCTGGCACCTTTGCTGTGGCAGCAAAAGCTGGACGTTTGTCTTTTTTGCTCCGGAGGCTGCCGAAAGCGAAAACAGGTGCTTTTGAGGATGGAGTCCGCAGGAAAGCAGAGAGGGCCAAATTGTCTGTGGCATTTGAAAGGGTTCCAGGAGGCAGTGAGAACCAGCATTACTTTTCCCCGCTGGCACCTTTGCTGTGGCAGCAAAAGCTGGACGTTTGTCTTTTTTGCTCCGGAGGCTGCCGAAAGCGAAAACAGGTGCTTTTGAGGATGGAGCCCGCAGGAAAGCAGAGAGGGCCAAATTGTCTGGGGCATTTGAAGAGGTTCCAGGAGGCAGTGAGAACCAGCATTACTTTTCCCCGCTGGCACCTTTGCTGTGGCAGCAAAAGCTGGACGTTTGTCTTTTTTGCTCCGGAGGCTGCCGAAAGCGAAAACAGGTGCTTTTGAGGATGGAGTCCGCAGGAAAGCAGAGAGGGCCAAATTGTCTGGGGCATTTGAAGAGGTTCCAGGAGGCAGTGAGAACCAGCATTACTTTTCCCCGCTGGCACCTTTGCTGTGGCAGCAAAAGCTGGACGTTTGTCTTTTTTGCTCCGGAGGCTGCCGAAAGCGAAAACATGTGCTTTTGAGGATGGAGTCCGCAGGAAAGCAGAGAGGGCCAAATTGTCTGTGGCATTTGAAAGGGTTCCAGGAGGCAGTGAGAACCAGCATTACTTTTCCCCGCTGGCACCTTTGCTGTGGCAGCAAAAGCTGGACGTTTGTCTTTTTTGCTCCGGAGGCTGCCGAAAGCGAAAACAGGTGCTTTTGAGGATGGAGTCCGCAGGAAAGCAGAGAGGGCCAAATTGTCTGGGGCATTTGAAAGGGTTCCAGGAGGCAGTGAGAACCAGCATTACTTTTCCCCGCTGGCACCTTTGTTGTGGCAGCAAAAGCTGGACGTTTGTCTTTTTTGCTCCGGAGGCTGCCGAAAGCGAAAACAGGTGCTTTTGAGGATGGAGTCCGCAGGAAAGCAGAGAGGGCCAAATTGTCTGTGGCATTTGAAAGGGTTCCAGGAGGCAGTGAGAACCAGCATTACTTTTCCCCGCTGGCACCTTTGCTGTGGCAGCAAAAGCTGGACGTTTGTCTTTTTTGCTCCGGAGGCTGCCGAAAGCGAAAACAGGTGCTTTTGAGGATGGAGTCCGCAGGAAAGCAGAGAGGGCCAAATTGTCTGTGGCATTTGAAAGGGTTCCAGGAGGCAGTGAGAACCAGCATTACTTTTCCCCGCTGGCACCTTTGCTGTGGCAGCAAAAGCTGGACGTTTGTCTTTTTTGCTCCGGAGGCTGCCGAAAGCGAAAACAGGTGCTTTTGAGGATGGAGTCCACAGGAAAGCAGAAAGGGACAAATTGTCTGTGGCATTTGAAAGGGTTCCAGGAGGCAGTGAGAACCAGCATTACTTTTCCCCGCTGGCACCTTTGCTGTGGCAGCAAAAGCTGGACGTTTGTCTTTTTTGCTCCGGAGGCTGCCGAAAGCGAAAACAGGTGCTTTTGAGGATGGAGTCCGCAGGAAAGCAGAGAGGGCCAAATTGTCAGGGGCATTTGAAAGTGTTCCAGGAGGCAGTGAGAACCAGCATTACTTTTCCCCGCTGGCACCTTTGCTGTGGCAGCAAAAGCTGGACGTTTGTCTTTTTTGCTCCGGAGGCTGCCGAAAGCGAAAACAGGTGCTTTTGAGGATGGAGTCCGCAGGAAAGCAGAGAGGGCCAAATTGTCTCTGGCATTTGAAAGGGTTCCAGGAGGCAGTGAGAACCAGCATTACTTTTCCCCGCTGGCACCTTTGCTGTGGCAGCAAAAGCTGGACGTTTGTCTTTTTTGCTCCGGAGGTTGCCGAAAGCGAAAACAGGTGCTTTTGAGGATGGAGTCCGCAGGAAAGCAGAGAGGGCCAAATTGTCTGTGGCATTTGAAAGGGTTCCAGGAGGCAGTGAGAACCAGCATTACTTTTCCCCGCTGGCACCTTTGTTGTGGCAGCAAAAGCTGGACGTTTGTCTTTTTTGCTCCGGAGGCTGCCGAAAGCGAAAACAGGTGCTTTTGAGGATGGAGTCCGCAGGAAAGCAGAGAGGGCCAAATTGTCTGTGGCATTTGAAAGAGTTCCAGGAGGCAGTGAGAACCAGCATTACTTTTCCCCGCTGGCACCTTTGCTGTGGCAGCAAAAGCTGGACGTTTGTCTTTTTACCACCGGAGGGCGCCGAAAGTGAAAAAAGGCGCTTTTGAGGATAGAGTCCGCAGGAAAGCAGAGAGGGCCAAATTGTCTGTGGCATTTGAAAGGGTTCCAGGAGGCAGTGAGAACCAGCATTACTTTTCCCCGCTGGCACCTTTGCTGTGGCAGCAAAAGCTGGACGTTTGTCTTTTTTGCTCCGGAGGCTGCCGAAAGCGAAAACAGGTGCTTTTGAGGATGGAGTCCGCAGGAAAGCAGAGAGGGCCAAATTGTCTGGGGCATTTGAAGGAGTTCCAGGAGGCAGTGAGAACCAGCATTACTTTTCCCCGCTGGCACCTTTGCTGTGGCAGCAAAAGCTGGACGTTTGTCTTTTTTGCTCCGGAGGCTGCCGAAAGCGAAAACAGGTGCTTTTGAGGATGGAGTCCGCAGGAAAGCAGAGAGGGCCAAATTGTCTGTGGCATTTGAAAGAGTTCCAGGAGGCAGTGACAACCAGCATCACTTTTCCCCGCTGGCACCTTTGCTGTGGCAGCAAAACCTGGACGTTTGTCTTTTTACCACCGGAGGGCGCCGAAAGTGAAAAAAGGCGCTTTTGAGGATAGAGTCCGCAGGAAAGCAGAGAGGGCTTAATTGTCTGGGGCATTTGAAAGGGTTCCAGGAGGCAGTGAGAACCAGCATTACTTTTCCCCGCTGGCACCTTTGCTGTGGCAGCAAAAGCTAGACGTTTGTATTTTTTGCTCCGGAGGCTGCCGAAAGCGAAAACAGGTGCTTTTGAGGATGGAGTCCGCAGGAAAGCAGAGAGGGCCAAATTGTCTGGGGCATTTGAAAGAGTTCCAGGAGGCAGTGACAACCAGCATTACTTTTCCCCGCTGGCACCTTTGCTGTGGCAGCAAAAGCTGGACGTTTGTCTTTTTTGCTCCGGAGGCTGCCGAAAGCGAAAACAGGTGCTTTTGAGGATGGAGTCCACAGGAAAGCAGAGAGGGCCAAATTGTCTGTGGCATTTGAAAGGGTTCCAGGAGGCAGTGAGAACCAGCATTACTTTTCCCCGCTGGCACCTTTGCTGTGGCAGCAAAAGCTGGACGTTTGTCTTTTTTGCTCCGGAGGCTGCCGAAGGCGAAAACAGGTGCTTTTGAGGATGGAGTCCGCAGGAAAGCAGAGAGGGCCAAATTGTCTGTGGCATTTGAAAGGGTTCCAGGAGGCAGTGAGAACCAGCATTACTTTTCCCCGCTGGCACCTTTGCTGTGGCAGCAAAAGCTGGACGTTTGTCTTTTTTGCTCCGGAGGCTGCCGAAAGCGAAAACAGGTGCTTTTGAGGATGGAGTCCGCAGGAAAGCAGAGAGGGCCAAATTGTCTGTGGCATTTGAAAGAGTTCCAGGAGGCAGTGAGAACCAGCATTACTTTTCCCCGCTGGCACCTTTGCTGTGGCAGCAAAAGCTGGACGTTTGTCTTTTTACCACCGGAGGGCGCCGAAAGTGAAAAAAGGCGCTTTTGAGGATAGAGTCCGCAGGAAAGCAGAGAGGGCTTAATTGTCTGGGGCATTTGAAAGGGTTCCAGGAGGCAGTGAGAACCAGCATTACTTTTCCCCGCTGGCACCTTTGCTGTCGCAGCAAGAGCTGGACGTTTGTCTTTTTGCTCCGGAGGTTGCCAAAAGCGAAAACAGGTGCTTTTGAGGATGGAGTCCGCAGGAAAGCAGAGAGGGCCAAATTGTCTGAGGCATTTGAAGAGGTTCCAGGAGGCAGTGAGAACCAGCATTACTTTTCCCCGCTGGCACCTTTGCTGTGGCAGCAAAAGCTGGACGTTTGTCTTTTTTGCTCCGGAGGCTGCCGAAAGCGAAAACAGGTGCTTTTGAGGATGGAGTCCGCAGGAAAGCAGAGAGGGCCAAATTGTCTGTAACATTTGAAAGAGTTCCAGGAGGCAGTGAGAACCAGCATTACTTTTCCCTGCTGGCACCTTTGCTGTGGCAGCAAAAGCTGGACGTTTGTCTTTTTTGCTCCGGAGGGCGCCGAAAGCAAAAATAGGTGCTTTTGAGGATGGAGTCCGCAGGAAAGCAGAGAGGGCCAAATTGTCTGTGGCATTTGAAAGGGTTCCAGGAGGCAGTGAGAACCAGCATTACTTTTCCCCGCTGGCACCTTTGCTGTGGCAGCAAAAGCTGGACGTTTGTCTTTTTTGCTCCGGAGGTTGCCGAAAGCGAAAACAGGTGCTTTTGAGGATGGAGTCCGCAGGAAAGCAGAGAGGGCCAAATTGTCTGGGGCATTTGAAGAGGTTCCAGGAGGCAGTGAGAACCAGCATTACTTTTCCCCGCTGGCACCTTTGCTGTGGCAGCAAAAGCTGGACGTTTGTCTTTTTTGCTCCGGCGGTTGCCAAAAGCGAAAACAGGTGCTTTTGAGGATGGAGTCCGCAGGAAAGCAGAGAGGGCCAAATTGTCTGTGGCATTTGAAAGGGTTCCAGGAGGCAGTGAGAACCAGCATTACTTTTCCCCGCTGGCACCTTTGCTGTGGCAGCAAAAGCTGGACGTTTGTCTTTTTTGCTCCGGAGGTTGCCGAAAGCGAAAACAGGTGCTTTTGAGGATGGAGTCCGCAGGAAAGCAGAGAGGGCCAAATTGTCTGGGGCATTTGAAAGGGTTCCAGGAGGCAGTGAGAACCAGCATTACTTTTCCCCGCTGGCACCTTTGTTGTGGCAGCAAAAGCTGGACGTTTGTCTTTTTTGCTCCGGAGGCTGCCGAAAGCGAAAACAGGTGCTTTTGAGGATGGAGTCCGCAGGAAAGCAGAGAGGGCCAAATTGTCTGTGGCATTTGAAAGGGTTCCAGGAGGCAGTGAGAACCAGCATTACTTTTCCCCGCTGGCACCTTTGCTGTGGCAGCAAAAGCTGGACGTTTGTCTTTTTTGCTCCGGAGGCTGCCGAAAGCGAAAACAGGTGCTTTTGAGGATGGAGTCCGCAGGAAAGCAGAGAGGGCCAAATTGTCTGGGGCATTTGAAGGAGTTCCAGGAGGCAGTGAGAACCAGCATTACTTTTCCCCGCTGGCACCTTTGCTGTGGCAGCAAAAGCTGGACGTTTGTCTTTTTTGCTCCGGAGGCTGCCGAAAGCGAAAACAGGTGCTTTTGAGGATGGAGTCCGCAGGAAAGCAGAGAGGGCCAAATTGTCTGTGGCATTTGAAAGAGTTCCAGGAGGCAGTGACAACCAGCATCACTTTTCCCCGCTGGCACCTTTGCTGTGGCAGCAAAACCTGGACGTTTGTCTTTTTACCACCGGAGGGCGCCGAAAGTGAAAAAAGGCGCTTTTGAGGATAGAGTCCGCAGGAAAGCAGAGAGGGCTTAATTGTCTGGGGCATTTGAAAGGGTTTCCAGGAGGCAGTGAGAACCAGCATTACTTTTCCCCGCTGGCACCTTTGCTGTGGCAGCAAAAGCTAGACGTTTGTATTTTTTGCTCCGGAGGCTGCCGAAAGCGAAAACAGGTGCTTTTGAGGATGGAGTCCGCAGGAAAGCAGAGAGGGCCAAATTGTCTGGGGCATTTGAAAGAGTTCCAGGAGGCAGTGACAACCAGCATTACTTTTCCCCGCTGGCACCTTTGCTGTGCAGCAAAAGCTGGACGTTTGTCTTTTTTGCTCCGGAGGCTGCCGAAAGCGAAAACAGGTGCTTTTGAGGATGGAGTCCACAGGAAAGCAGAGAGGGCCAAATTGTCTGTGGCATTTGAAAGGGTTCCAGGAGGCAGTGAGAACCAGCATTACTTTTCCCCGCTGGCACCTTTGCTGTGGCAGCAAAAGCTGGACGTTTGTCTTTTTTGCTCCGGAGGCTGCCGAAGGCGAAAACAGGTGCTTTTGAGGATGGAGTCCGCAGGAAAGCAGAGAGGGCCAAATTGTCTGTGGCATTTGAAAGGGTTCCAGGAGGCAGTGAGAACCAGCATTACTTTTCCCCGCTGGCACCTTTGCTGTGGCAGCAAAAGCTGGACGTTTGTCTTTTTTGCTCCGGAGGCTGCCGAAAGCGAAAACAGGTGCTTTTGAGGATGGAGTCCGCAGGAAAGCAGAGAGGGCCAAATTGTCTGTGGCATTTGAAAGAGTTCCAGGAGGCAGTGAGAACCAGCATTACTTTTCCCCGCTGGCACCTTTGCTGTGGCAGCAAAAGCTGGACGTTTGTCTTTTTACCACCGGAGGGCGCCGAAAGTGAAAAAAGGCGCTTTTGAGGATAGAGTCCGCAGGAAAGCAGAGAGGGCTTAATTGTCTGGGGCATTTGAAAGGGTTCCAGGAGGCAGTGAGAACCAGCATTACTTTTCCCCGCTGGCACCTTTGCTGTCGCAGCAAAAGCTGGACGTTTGTCTTTTTGCTCCGGAGGTTGCCAAAAGCGAAAACAGGTGCTTTTGAGGATGGAGTCCGCAGGAAAGCAGAGAGGGCCAAATTGTCTGGGGCATTTGAAGAGGTTCCAGGAGGCAGTGAGAACCAGCATTACTTTTCCCGCTGGCACCTTTGCTGTGGCAGCAAAAGCTGGACGTTTGTCTTTTTTGCTCCGGAGGCTGCCGAAAGCGAAAACAGGTGCTTTTGAGATGGAGTCCGCAGGAAAGCAGAGAGGGCCAAATTGTCTGTAACATTTGAAAGAGTTCCAGGAGGCAGTGAGAACCAGCATTACTTTTCCCCGCTGGCACCTTTGCTGTGGCAGCAAAAGCTGGACGTTTGTCTTTTTTGCTCCGGAGGGCGCCGAAAGCAAAAATAGGTGCTTTTGAGGATGGAGTCCGCAGGAAAGCAGAGAGGGCCAAATTGTCTGTGGCATTTGAAAGGGTTCCAGGAGGCAGTGAGAACCAGCATTACTTTTCCCCGCTGGCACCTTTGCTGTGGCAGCAAAAGCTGGACGTTTGTCTTTTTTGCTCCGGAGGTTGCCGAAAGCGAAAACAGGTGCTTTTGAGGATGGAGTCCGCAGGAAAGCAGAGAGGGCCAAATTGTCTGGGGCATTTGAAGAGGTTCCAGGAGGCAGTGAGAACCAGCATTACTTTTCCCCGCTGGCACCTTTGCTGTGGCAGCAAAAGCTGGACGTTTGTCTTTTTTGCTCCGGAGGCTGCCGAAAGCGAAAACAGGTGCTTTTGAGGATGGAGTCCACAGGAAAGCAGAGAGGGCCAAATTGTCTGTGGCATTTGAAAGGGTTCCAGGAGGCAGTGAGAACCAGCATTACTTTTCCCCGCTGGCACCTTTGCTGTGGCAGCAAAAGCTGGACGTTTGTCTTTTTTGCTCCGGAGGCTGCCGAAGGCGAAAACAGGTGCTTTTGAGGATGGAGTCCGCAGGAAAGCAGAGAGGGCCAAATTGTCTGTGGCATTTGAAAGGGTTCCAGGAGGCAGTGAGAACCAGCATTACTTTTCCCCGCTGGCACCTTTGCTGTGGCAGCAAAAGCTGGACGTTTGTCTTTTTTGCTCCGGAGGCTGCCGAAAGCGAAAACAGGTGCTTTTGAGGATGGAGTCCGCAGGAAAGCAGAGAGGGCCAAATTGTCTGTGGCATTTGAAAGAGTTCCAGGAGGCAGTGAGAACCAGCATTACTTTTCCCCGCTGGCACCTTTGCTGTGGCAGCAAAAGCTGGACGTTTGTCTTTTTACCACCGGAGGGCGCCGAAAGTGAAAAAAGGCGCTTTTGAGGATAGAGTCCGCAGGAAAGCAGAGAGGGCCAAATTGTCTGGGGCATTTGAAAGGGTTCCAGGAGGCAGTGAGAACCAGCATTACTTTTCCCCGCTGGCACCTTTGCTGTCGCAGCAAAAGCTGGACGTTTGTCTTTTTGCTCCGGAGGTTGCCAAAAGCGAAAACAGGTGCTTTTGAGGATGGAGTCCGCAGGAAAGCAGAGAGGGCCAAATTGTCTGGGGCATTTGAAGAGGTTCCAGGAGGCAGTGAGAACCAGCATTACTTTTCCCCGCTGGCACCTTTGCTGTGGCAGCTAAAGCTGGACGTTTGTCTTTTTTGCTCCGGAGGCTGCCGAAAGCGAAAACAGGTGCTTTTGAGGATGGAGTCCGCAGGAAAGCAGAGAGGGCCAAATTGTCTGTAACATTTGAAAGAGTTCCAGGAGGCAGTGAGAACCAGCATTACTTTTCCCTGCTGGCACCTTTGCTGTGGCAGCAAAAGCTGGACGTTTGTCTTTTTTGCTCCGGAGGGCGCCGAAAGCAAAAATAGGTGCTTTTGAGGATGGAGTCCGCAGGAAAGCAGAGAGGGCCAAATTGTCTGTGGCATTTGAAAGGGTTCCAGGAGGCAGTGAGAACCAGCATTACTTTTCCCCGCTGGCACCTTTGCTGTGGCAGCAAAAGCTGGACGTTTGTCTTTTTTGCTCCGGAGGCTGCCGAAAGCGAAAACAGGTGCTTTTGAGGATGGAGTCCGCAGGAAAGCAGAGAGGGCCAAATTGTCTGGGGCATTTGAAAGGGTTCCAGGAGGCAGTGAGAAACAGC